>NC_137831.1:46884703-46984703 GCF_963921795.1 Nannobrachium achirus | reverse complement strand
TACAGCAGTGCGTGCCTGCGTGCGTGCGTGCGTGCGTGTGTGTGTGTGTGTGTGTGTGTGTGTGTGCGTGCGTGCGTGTGCGTGTGACACTGTAGTATGCTGTAGAAGGGCATTAACCCACATCCCATTGTGATGCATTGTGAGCTTGTAGATCAGCTATTTCTCCAATGTCCTGGCTTTTTTAAGCAGGCCCAAGGGCCTAGGTGAATAATACTGTATATTAACCTGAGAGAAGTTGCCTGCTTTTAGATTTCAACGTGTTCCAATCAATACTTCTTTGATATGTTAATGGTTGAAAAAATCATTTATATGCATGACTTCATTATTTTCATTAAAATTTATTAAAATTAGTATTTTATAAAGATTTGCATTATTATTAGTTTAATTATTATTACCCATGATAAACAGCAGTTATTGCTACAGTGCCAGACTGAGGATGGAAGCCTCCTGGCTTAAAGTCAAACAGTCAATAGTACTAGTATATGGTACTATAGTATAGTATAGTGCTATTCCACTACAATAAAATCAAACTTAATTCATTAACACATTTACAAACATTGAAACCTTTGCTTAATGAAAACGGTCCCATACTACACTTTACTGACAATGAGGGCATGTGAAAACGATAGTCCCCTACCACCTATGCCATTAATACATGGTGAAAACACAGCTTTATAGTGATCAAGATATCTGTCAGATATTTCTGTTTCCACTGGCTTCTGATTGGCTACGATTGCCTTTCAAAGCTTGCAGGAGGCCCAGTCTTGCAAAAGACTGCCAGGAATCATGAACTTGTCTGATTTCTGTCACATTTTGCATGCACTCTCACAGTAGGCTAAAGAAGAACCTCCAACCCATTTGTATTTTTAAATTGGCCGCATGGTGACGCTATAAACTCCCACTTCATGTTTAGTTGTTCTTGAACCGTAGTCATACAATCTAAATTGCTGTCTTATCTTGGATCAACCTGTAGACAACCCGACCTGGCAGAGACCTGCGCTCCTCTGAGCACACTTACATTTTTATTATTATGTTGAATTCATTCTTTCACATTTAGTTGGTTTAATATTTGACTTATTAATTTGTGAAAAGGCATATTTTTATTTGGTTGTCAGGGGCCATTCAATGATTCAGAAAGCAAAAATAGCTGATCTACAAGCTCACAATGCTTTGCGATGTGGCATGTGATAAGCAGTTTCAGCTATAGTAATTAAGCTTTCTTATTGCTACATTAATTATGCTCTTAACAATTTTACATGAGAAACTCTCCAGCAAAGAAAAGGGAAACAAATAGCCTTCTACAATCAGCTAAATGAAATGCACGTGACGCACGCCGTACGCGAGAAGCTGCGGTGCAGTGTCACGCCCTGTGAGCTTGTATATCTGCTATTTTTCGATAACTATGAAACGGTAGATTTGCCATAAATTGCCAATATATATATATATACATTAAATGTAACCACCATCTGACAGCACTTTGTGACAGTTTATGAATTTTATTGGCTTAGGCCTACCTTTCAAAATGAGTGGGATGGTTGCACACTTGCGCTTGTTTGCTTGAACAGAGAAGCGCTTTTCTGGGCATAACCCTAATGTTGCTCACTGCAACACGAAGATCATCTTTCGCTCTGCTAAGTCGTGATAATTAGTTTTTATACAAGTGGGCGCAGAAAACGTCTTTTCACAGATATGTGATCCACTGTATATGGAAGGAAAATGAATTAGAACATCCAATGTTGCTGCTTTTGACAGTCCCGTGAATTGCGTAGCCACAGAGACCATGTGTGGTGGAATCAGTTGGATGATGTGAATTTGATCTGCAGCCTAATGTCCAATTGGATATAAAGGTCCAACAGCGAGTCCTGAACTGAAGTTCTGATGACAGCGAGCCGAGCCCCCGCCCCGCGGACCGATGATAATATCTTTCCAGTAGGCACTTTTTGTCTCCGCCAGGCCAAGAGGTATATCCGCATATAAGAGACTGTTTTGCGTGTGTGTGTGCGCGTGTGCGTGTGTGTGTGTGTGTGTGTGTGTGCGCGCGTGTGCGTGTGCGTGTGCGCGTGTGCGTGTGCGTGTGTGTGTGTGTGTGTGTGCGCATGCGTCTCCAGTCCAGGGCATGGTCCTGCACGGGTCCGATTTTGACAACCTGTGTCCGCCCCGCCCGTCATTAATCAGATCCGCGGATCGACCCGCTACCTGTGATTATAAAAAAGTCTAAACCAGATCCGCCCGTCAATAAATGGAACTGTTGCCCGTCCGTCTACCCACGATTACATGCAATAAAGTGAATAGCTTACAGCCGTGCGTGCTTCCAAATGGCATCGCACTCGATCGTCCCCGCACGCCATCCTCAGTGTTTGAGATGCAATATACAGTATTTAAATAAACGCCATGTTGGCTGCCTCTCTTAATTCTTCTAGATAGCCTTTTAAACTACCCTTGCTATGATAAGAACATTGACTAACGCAATTCATGCAGCAGTGAAGAACATCCATGTTTCATATGCATGCTGTGGTTGTGTCTGTGTGGGTCCTGCTGCTCACTGTGTGCGCTCCTGATGTTGTTTAGGAGGACAGTTGTCTGAATCTCACAATCTGGATCGTAATTCAACTCCACATACAAGGCCCTGCATGGGCCATTTGTTCCAAACTACAGTACATTTTCTGCCATTTCACATTTTCTTTAAAACAAACGTTTTGCTACTAGACCTACAGGGTGGATCCAAAACTCACACCAATCACTACACATTATCTCTGGGGTCATGTGATAAAGATGAATTAGCTGGATTTTCCAGATTCTATTCCAATAGCTATGACTGCCTGCAGACCCTGGGTAGACAACCAGACCTGACATAGATATACTGTATATAGAACAGTAGCATAATAGAGATTTACAGGTAGTCTGCAGTCTGTTACTGAAGCTATTGGCCAGTATTGCACACTAAACATTGTACTGTCAACTTTGTGTGTGTGTGTGTGTGTGTGTGTGTGTGTGTGTGTGTGTGTGTGTGTGTGTGTGTGTGTGTGTGTGTGTGTGTGTGTGTGTGTGTGTGTGTGTGTGCGCGCGCGAGTGAAAGAGAGAGAGAGAGAGATTGAGAGATGTAGAGTATGTTCCCTCTTCCCTGTGCAGGCTCACCAGTTGTGGTTTTGTGTGTGTGTCTGCCTGTGCTTCCGTGCCTGTCCGTGTGTGTGTGTTCAGGGGCCTGTTGGTGTGACAGGGTTGTGATGGGTTTCATGCCTGCTGGTGAAAGAACAACTTTGAAATGAAATGAGTCAATATTGTATATTTGTCACATATGAAACAATTGCTTACCTAATAGGTTGATACATTTAATGTTGATTGATATGTTACTGTATTAATGTGTCAGTAATGTGTTATGACATGCATGGCTGTCAGCTGAGTGTCAGATCCGTTTGTGTGCTAATTGAGAATTCATGACTACCGGGAGCTCCGCCCCCACCTCTCCGCCGAGACCTCCGACGAGAATCACAGCCGCACCATTCACTTGAATGGATATACAGCGGATTTTACACATTAAATATTAATTCCGTTTTGGACCCAGAGCTTCGAAATCTCGTCCAATCCGTCAACAAAGGCCTGGATATGCATTGGAAAAATATGTAGACCTTTAAACTTTTAAAACAATACGACAAAGGAATATATAAGGACGCAACAGCAGAATGAGGAAATCGCCTGTCTGCTGGACCTATACAGAGCCGTTTTCACTTTTCACTGATTAGTTTAGAGGCTATTACTCTCCATTACACAAACAACCAACCAGAATAAACTGCTTCAAATGTAGGCTACATGTTTCTTATCATGCCGATTGCTTATAAATCTTATCTATAACATTTGATATCTCTGGCGTGAAATGTTCCCGATTCCTGACAAGTTTAGCTGCCGAGCCGCAGAGGAAGAGGGTGTCGCATCAAATTCTGGGCCCTGGGTACAAGGATTCGCTGTGGGCCCACATGAATGTTCTTCATCGTGGGATTTCAAAAATAGCAAATCTACAAGCTCGCAGCGTGGCACTCAGTGCCGCGCTATGAGCTTGTATATCTGTTATTTTTCAATCGATAAAGTCTAAAATAATTAAGGCCCTTCCACCGTGGGCCCTGGTAAGTCAGTCCCACTTTCCCCCCCCTTGTGACGCCCCTACCCACAGCCTGCAGTCGAAAGCAGAGTTGAAATACAACACTTCGCGTCGCTACCCCTGTTCATTCAGACATTCACAGACGTACATTACATATCAGTTGCTATTTAACATAACAAATAAGGTGTTTGTAGTCATGGGTTATTGTCGTTTAGGCCAATACAGTCCATTCATATTTAAATTGGTTTGAAACGGCTTTCTGTGGTCCAGCAACCATGGACATGTTCCTTATTCCTCTCCTGCGACCTTATATATTCCTATGTGCTATGTCGTATTGTTTTAAAAGTGTAAAGGTCTAAATATTTTTTCCAATGCAGATCCAGGCCTTGTTGATGGATTGGAAGAGATTTCGAAGCTCTGGGTCCAAAACGGAATTAATATTTAATGTGTAAAATGTGTGTACAATCCGCCGTATTTCCCATTGAAGTGAATGAAGCCAATAGCGGCGCGCTGTGATAGTGGCGGAGGCAGCTTTTGGAGGGGGCGGAGCCGGTAGTCGTCCATTGAGTAGTCATTTCTCCTACCCTAAATCTAAATCCTGGATACGCTACTGCATGCATTATAGAACATGACTCCACATGCATTGTAACAAACCATTTCTAATGTTCTACTCTCATAGATATGTCAAGTGATGCAGAGAATAAAGAACATGATAGAATGTCTTCATGTTAAGGCTCTGTTGAAATATCAAACTTTGAGGAACTGTGGCAACATTGACAGTTTCCTGCAGCTTGTTCTTGGGTTCCTCTTTGCTTGGTCTCTGGTGATGAACACATTTAGTGGTCAGTCTTCAGTGCTACTGACACATAGTGATGATGTAGGCCTGCATCTAGCAAAGAGGGTAAAACATAACTATATGTCACAGATTTGAGCTTGTAGATCGTCTACTTTTGTTGTTTTTGTGACACTGTTGAATGATGAAGGGCAGTAACACGTCACAGCTTGTAGATCAGCTATTTTTCCACTCTCCTGACTTATGAATGGAAGCAGAGACCCCTGCCTCAAAGAGTCTGTGCTGTGGTTTCTATAGCAACCAAGACCCTATAGGAGAAACATTATGTTAACATGAGAGAAGTTGTAACATTATGTTCACATGAGAGAAGTTTCCTACCATATCTAATCAATTCTTCATGGATATGGTAATGGATGAATGAATGATTCATATGCATGAATTCATAATTGTTATTCAACTCCCAGTAGGCTAAGGAAGAACCTCCACCCCATTTAATTTCTTAAATTGTATTTTAAAATCAGCCACATGGTGACACTATAAGCTCCCTCTTCATGTTTTGTCCTATAACTCTTGAACTGTAGCTCATACAATCTGTATTCTCCATGATATCTTGGATCGTAATTCAACTTCACATACAAGTCTGGGCCATTTGTTCCAAACTACATTTTGTGCCTTTACACATTACATTTTCTTTAAAAATAAACTTTTTGCTACTAGTCCTATAAAGTTGATCCATAACTCACACAATCACTACACATTATCTCTGTGGTCATGTGATCAATATGTAACCCTGGGTAGACAACCCGGCCTGAGGCAGATATACACACAGAAAAGTATCATAATAGAGATTAACAGGTATATTCTCACTCTGCAGTCTTGTTGATTGATATGTTTCTGCAGTCATTGCACACTAAACATTACTCTGTCAACATTGTGCGTGTGTGGAGCTTGTAGATCGGCTACTTTTGTTGTCTATGTTTGACACTGGATGGTGAAGAAAGGCATTAACACATCACATTGTGATGCATTGTGAGCTTGTAGATCAGTTATTCTTTCCAATCTCCTGTCTTTTGATTTTTGACTGTAAGCAGTCCCTATAAGTGATTATTAACCTGGGGGAAGTTGCCGGTTTTAGATTTCAATGTGTTCCAGTCAATACTTTGTGGGTATAATGGATGATTGAAATATGTATATGCATGAATTCATTATTGTTACTAAAATTTCAATTTTATTAAAGATGTGTATTATTATTATTACTAGTAAGACACCTGAGGGTGACATGCGACCTCAGGGTGACATGCGACCTCGCCCTAAAGGGCGAGGTCGCGCCAATTCTTGACCATCTGGCCAACCACAGCGTTTCCCTGACGATTCTAGTTGTTGTCATTCTGGGGGGAGTTTTTTCATGTTTTTGTGAGGGTATCAACCCTAGGAGATACGAGGAGAACATGCAAACTCCACACATAAAGGCCCTATCGCCCACACCCTAGTTGGGGTTGGCGATAGGGCATTTCTGTGTGGAGTTTGCCTAAACATGGAGATGTGGTACAGAATTACTCATATATGGGCATAAAAAGTATGTCATGTGACATCACTTCCTCTACAGACAGTCAGACAGACAGACAGCCATTGACTCCGGCCTAACAATGGCTACTGTCTATGACGGTAGTCCCATATGACATGATGGACTGGACTATCTCCATATATAGTGTTCTCCACATCTCCATGTTTAGGCCAAACAGGTTTTCTCCATTTCTCCATGTATAGGTCCAAATGCCAAACGTTGAGCTTGACAACGAAACGTTCTTAACACAGCCGCCCCAATATTTACTTTAGAAAATATGTTACATTCTAAGAACGTTTCGAGTACCGGTTTGAGCTTTTTTTTGTCTTTCTTAGTCTTGTGTAGCCACCCCGTACAGGAAGTGATGTCACAACTCGCTGACATCACACTGACATCACTTCCTGTACGGAAAGATTACAGAAGGTCACTCAAGCGACAAGGTTTTCCAGGGTAAATGCGACCTTCGGTCGCAAAAAATATTTTATGATAAATGGCAGTTATTGCTACAGTGCCAGACAGAGGATGGAGGTCTTGTGGCTTACAGTCAAACAGTCAATAGTACTAGTATATGGTACTATATAATATAGTACTATTCCATTACACTCAAACCAAACCTTATTCATAGAACACTTTTACAAACATTGAAACCTTTGCTTAATGAAATGAGTCTCATACCAACACTTTACTGCACTTTACGGCATGCGAAAACAACAGCCCTGTACAGGCTCACCAGATGTGGTTTTGTGTGTGTGTGTGTGTGTGTGTGTGTGTGTGTGTGTGCGCGTGCCCGCGCATGCGTGATGTGCATGTGGGTGCAGTGTACACTGTACACTCATTGAGATCACATTGAGCTAACTTTTATAGCAATGATGTCTGGTCTCTGTATATAATAATTTATTGTCTTTTCTTTCAGTGATGTCCAGATAGAATCACCAGAAAATAACAGAAGTCATTCCATCGGTGAGTCATAAATGAAGTCTCAGTGCTCTCTGTTTGACAGATACACGTTTCCTTCAAAGACATAAACAAAACACATCATTTCACCTAGCCTACTTCCTACTTAGTGGCGGAGGCAGCTTTTGGAGGGGGCGGAGCCGGTAGTCGTCCATTGAGTAGTCATTTCTCCTACCCTAAATCTAAATCCTGGATACGCTACTGCATGCATTATAGAACATGACTCCACATGCATTGTAACAAACCATTTCTAATGTTCTACTCTCATAGATATGTCAAGTGATGCAGAGAATAAAGAACATGATAGAATGTCTTCATGTTAAGGCTCTGTTGAAATATCAAACTTTGAGGAACTGTGGCAACATTGACAGTTTCCTGCAGCTTGTTCTTGGGTTCCTCTTTGCTTGGTCTCTGGTGATGAACACATTTAGTGGTCAGTCTTCAGTGCTACTGACACATAGTGATGATGTAGGCCTGCATCTAGCAAAGAGGGTAAAACATAACTATATGTCACAGATTTGAGCTTGTAGATCGTCTACTTTTGTTGTTTTTGTGACACTGTTGAATGATGAAGGGCAGTAACACGTCACAGCTTGTAGATCAGCTATTTTTCCACTCTCCTGACTTATGAATGGAAGCAGAGACCCCTGCCTCAAAGAGTCTGTGCTGTGGTTTCTATAGCAACCAAGACCCTATAGGAGAAACATTATGTTAACATGAGAGAAGTTGTAACATTATGTTCACATGAGAGAAGTTTCCTACCATATCTAATCAATTCTTCATGGATATGGTAATGGATGAATGAATGATTCATATGCATGAATTCATAATTGTTATTCAACTCCCAGTAGGCTAAGGAAGAACCTCCACCCCATTTAATTTCTTAAATTGTATTTTAAAATCAGCCACATGGTGACACTATAAGCTCCCTCTTCATGTTTTGTCCTATAACTCTTGAACTGTAGCTCATACAATCTGTATTCTCCATGATATCTTGGATCGTAATTCAACTTCACATACAAGTCTGGGCCATTTGTTCCAAACTACATTTTGTGCCTTTACACATTACATTTTCTTTAAAAATAAACTTTTTGCTACTAGTCCTATAAAGTTGATCCATAACTCACACAATCACTACACATTATCTCTGTGGTCATGTGATCAATATGTAACCCTGGGTAGACAACCCGGCCTGAGGCAGATATACACACAGAAAAGTATCATAATAGAGATTAACAGGTATATTCTCACTCTGCAGTCTTGTTGATTGATATGTTTCTGCAGTCATTGCACACTAAACATTACTCTGTCAACATTGTGCGTGTGTGGAGCTTGTAGATCGGCTACTTTTGTTGTCTATGTTTGACACTGGATGGTGAAGAAAGGCATTAACACATCACATTGTGATGCATTGTGAGCTTGTAGATCAGTTATTCTTTCCAATCTCCTGTCTTTTGATTTTTGACTGTAAGCAGTCCCTATAAGTGATTATTAACCTGGGGGAAGTTGCCGGTTTTAGATTTCAATGTGTTCCAGTCAATACTTTGTGGGTATAATGGATGATTGAAATATGTATATGCATGAATTCATTATTGTTACTAAAATTTCAATTTTATTAAAGATGTGTATTATTATTATTACTAGTAAGACACCTGAGGGTGACATGCGACCTCAGGGTGACATGCGACCTCGCCCTAAAGGGCGAGGTCGCGCCAATTCTTGACCATCTGGCCAACCACAGCGTTTCCCTGACGATTCTAGTTGTTGTCATTCTGGGGGGAGTTTTTTCATGTTTTTGTGAGGGTATCAACCCTAGGAGATACGAGGAGAACATGCAAACTCCACACATAAAGGCCCTATCGCCCACACCCTAGTTGGGGTTGGCGATAGGGCATTTCTGTGTGGAGTTTGCCTAAACATGGAGATGTGGTACAGAATTACTCATATATGGGCATAAAAAGTATGTCATGTGACATCACTTCCTCTACAGACAGTCAGACAGACAGACAGCCATTGACTCCGGCCTAACAATGGCTACTGTCTATGACGGTAGTCCCATATGACATGATGGACTGGACTATCTCCATATATAGTGTTCTCCACATCTCCATGTTTAGGCCAAACAGGTTTTCTCCATTTCTCCATGTATAGGTCCAAATGCCAAACGTTGAGCTTGACAACGAAACGTTCTTAACACAGCCGCCCCAATATTTACTTTAGAAAATATGTTACATTCTAAGAACGTTTCGAGTACCGGTTTGAGCTTTTTTTTGTCTTTCTTAGTCTTGTGTAGCCACCCCGTACAGGAAGTGATGTCACAACTCGCTGACATCACACTGACATCACTTCCTGTACGGAAAGATTACAGAAGGTCACTCAAGCGACAAGGTTTTCCAGGGTAAATGCGACCTTCGGTCGCAAAAAATATTTTATGATAAATGGCAGTTATTGCTACAGTGCCAGACAGAGGATGGAGGTCTTGTGGCTTACAGTCAAACAGTCAATAGTACTAGTATATGGTACTATATAATATAGTACTATTCCATTACACTCAAACCAAACCTTATTCATAGAACACTTTTACAAACATTGAAACCTTTGCTTAATGAAATGAGTCTCATACCAACACTTTACTGCACTTTACGGCATGCGAAAACAACAGCCCTGTACAGGCTCACCAGATGTGGTTTTGTGTGTGTGTGTGTGTGTGTGTGTGTGTGTGTGCGCGTGCCCGCGCATGCGTGATGTGCATGTGGGTGCAGTGTACACTGTACACTCATTGAGATCACATTGAGCTAACTTTTATAGCAATGATGTCTGGTCTCTGTATATAATAATTTATTGTCTTTTCTTTCAGTGATGTCCAGATAGAATCACCAGAAAATAACAGAAGTCATTCCATCGGTGAGTCATAAATGAAGTCTCAGTGCTCTCTGTTTGACAGATACACGTTTCCTTCAAAGACATAAACAAAACACATCATTTCACCTAGCCTACTTCCTACTTAGTGGCGGAGGCAGCTTTTGGAGGGGGCGGAGCCGGTAGTCGTCCATTGAGTAGTCATTTCTCCTACCCTAAATCTAAATCCTGGATACGCTACTGCATGCATTATAGAACATGACTCCACATGCATTGTAACAAACCATTTCTAATGTTCTACTCTCATAGATATGTCAAGTGATGCAGAGAATAAAGAACATGATAGAATGTCTTCATGTTAAGGCTCTGTTGAAATATCAAACTTTGAGGAACTGTGGCAACATTGACAGTTTCCTGCAGCTTGTTCTTGGGTTCCTCTTTGCTTGGTCTCTGGTGATGAACACATTTAGTGGTCAGTCTTCAGTGCTACTGACACATAGTGATGATGTAGGCCTGCATCTAGCAAAGAGGGTAAAACATAACTATATGTCACAGATTTGAGCTTGTAGATCGTCTACTTTTGTTGTTTTTGTGACACTGTTGAATGATGAAGGGCAGTAACACGTCACAGCTTGTAGATCAGCTATTTTTCCACTCTCCTGACTTATGAATGGAAGCAGAGACCCCTGCCTCAAAGAGTCTGTGCTGTGGTTTCTATAGCAACCAAGACCCTATAGGAGAAACATTATGTTAACATGAGAGAAGTTGTAACATTATGTTCACATGAGAGAAGTTTCCTACCATATCTAATCAATTCTTCATGGATATGGTAATGGATGAATGAATGATTCATATGCATGAATTCATAATTGTTATTCAACTCCCAGTAGGCTAAGGAAGAACCTCCACCCCATTTAATTTCTTAAATTGTATTTTAAAATCAGCCACATGGTGACACTATAAGCTCCCTCTTCATGTTTTGTCCTATAACTCTTGAACTGTAGCTCATACAATCTGTATTCTCCATGATATCTTGGATCGTAATTCAACTTCACATACAAGTCTGGGCCATTTGTTCCAAACTACATTTTGTGCCTTTACACATTACATTTTCTTTAAAAATAAACTTTTTGCTACTAGTCCTATAAAGTTGATCCATAACTCACACAATCACTACACATTATCTCTGTGGTCATGTGATCAATATGTAACCCTGGGTAGACAACCCGGCCTGAGGCAGATATACACACAGAAAAGTATCATAATAGAGATTAACAGGTATATTCTCACTCTGCAGTCTTGTTGATTGATATGTTTCTGCAGTCATTGCACACTAAACATTACTCTGTCAACATTGTGCGTGTGTGGAGCTTGTAGATCGGCTACTTTTGTTGTCTATGTTTGACACTGGATGGTGAAGAAAGGCATTAACACATCACATTGTGATGCATTGTGAGCTTGTAGATCAGTTATTCTTTCCAATCTCCTGTCTTTTGATTTTTGACTGTAAGCAGTCCCTATAAGTGATTATTAACCTGGGGGAAGTTGCCGGTTTTAGATTTCAATGTGTTCCAGTCAATACTTTGTGGGTATAATGGATGATTGAAATATGTATATGCATGAATTCATTATTGTTACTAAAATTTCAATTTTATTAAAGATGTGTATTATTATTATTACTAGTAAGACACCTGAGGGTGACATGCGACCTCAGGGTGACATGTCGCGCCAATTCTTGACCATCTGGCCAACCACAGCGTTTCCCTGACGATTCTAGTTGTTGTCATTCTGGGGGGAGTTTTTTCATGTTTTTGTGAGGGTATCAACCCTAGGAGATACGGGGAGAACATGCAAACTCCACACATAAAGGCCCTATCGCCCACACCCTAGTTGGGGTTGGCGATAGGGCATTTCTGTGTGGAGTTTGCCTAAACATGGAGATGTGGTACAGAATTACTCATATATGGGCATAAAAAGTATGTCATGTGACATCACTTCCTCTACAGACAGTCAGACAGACAGACAGACAGCCATTGACTCCGGCCTAACAATGGCTACTGTCTATGACGGTAGTCCCATATGACATGATGGACTGGACTATCTCCATATATAGTGTTCTCCACATCTCCATGTTTAGGCCAAACAGGTTTTCTCCATTTCTCCATGTATAGGTCCAAATGCCAAACGTTGAGCTTGACAACGAAACGTTCTTAACACAGCCGCCCCAATATTTACTTTAGAAAATATGTTACATTCTAAGAACGTTTCGAGTACCGGTTTGAGCTTTTTTTTGTCTTTCTTAGTCTTGTGTAGCCACCCCGTACAGGAAGTGATGTCACAACTCGCTGACATCACACTGACATCACTTCCTGTACGGAAAGATTACAGAAGGTCACTCAAGCGACAAGGTTTTCCAGGGTAAATGCGACCTTCGGTCGCAAAAAATATTTTATGATAAATGGCAGTTATTGCTACAGTGCCAGACAGAGGATGGAGGTCTTGTGGCTTACAGTCAAACAGTCAATAGTACTAGTATATGGTACTATATAATATAGTACTATTCCATTACACTCAAACCAAACCTTATTCATAGAACACTTTTACAAACATTGAAACCTTTGCTTAATGAAATGAGTCTCATACCAACACTTTACTGCACTTTACGGCATGCGAAAACAACAGCCCTGTACAGGCTCACCAGATGTGGTTTTGTCTGTGTGTGTGTGTGTGTGTGTGTGCGCGTGCCCGCGCATGCGTGATGTGCATGTGGGTGCAGTGTACACTGTACACTCATTGAGATCACATTGAGCTAACTTTTATAGCAATGATGTCTGGTCTCTGTATATAATAATTTATTGTCTTTTCTTTCAGTGATGTCCAGATAGAATCACCAGAAAATAACAGAAGTCATTCCATCGGTGAGTCATAAATGAAGTCTCAGTGCTCTCTGTTTGACAGATACACGTTTCCTTCAAAGACATAAACAAAACACATCATTTCACCTAGCCTACTTCCTACTTAGTGGCGGAGGCAGCTTTTGGAGGGGGCGGAGCCGGTAGTCGTCCATTGAGTAGTCATTTCTCCTACCCTAAATCTAAATCCTGGATACGCTACTGCATGCATTATAGAACATGACTCCACATGCATTGTAACAAACCATTTCTAATGTTCTACTCTCATAGATATGTCAAGTGATGCAGAGAATAAAGAACATGATAGAATGTCTTCATGTTAAGGCTCTGTTGAAATATCAAACTTTGAGGAACTGTGGCAACATTGACAGTTTCCTGCAGCTTGTTCTTGGGTTCCTCTTTGCTTGGTCTCTGGTGATGAACACATTTAGTGGTCAGTCTTCAGTGCTACTGACACATAGTGATGATGTAGGCCTGCATCTAGCAAAGAGGGTAAAACATAACTATAATGTCACAGATTTGAGCTTGTAGATCGTCTACTTTTGTTGTTTTTGTGACACTGTTGAATGATGAAGGGCAGTAACACGTCACAGCTTGTAGATCAGCTATTATTCCACTCTCCTGACTTTTGAATGGAAGCAGAGACCCCTGCCTCAAAGCGTCTGTGCTGTGGTTTCTATAGCAACCAAGACCCTATAGGAGAAACATTATGTTAACATGAGAGAAGTTGTAACATTATGTTCACATGAGAGAAGTTTCCTACCATATCTAATCAATTCTTCATGGATATGGTAATGGATGAATGAATGATTCATATGCATGAATTCATAATTGTTATTCAACTCCCAGTAGGCTAAGGAAGAACCTCCACCCCATTTAATTTCTTAAATTGTATTTTAAAATCAGCCACATGGTGACGCTATAAGCTCCCTCTTCATGTTTTGTCCTATAACTCTTGAACTGTAGCTCATACAATCTGAATTCTCCATGATATCTTGGATCGTAATTCAACTTCACATACAAGTCTGGGCCATTTGTTCCAAACTACATTTTGTGCCTTTACACATTACATTTTCTTTAAAAATACACTTTTTGCTACTAGTCCTATAAAGTTGATCCATAACTCACACAATCACTACACATTATCTCTGTGGTCATGTGATCAATATGTAACCCTGGGTAGACAACCCGGCCTGAGGCAGATATACACACAGAAAAGTATCATAATAGAGATTAACAGGTATATTCTCACTCTGCAGTCTTGTTGATTGATATGTTTCTGCAGTCATTGCACACTAAACATTACTCTGTCAACATTGTGCGTGTGTGGAGCTTGTAGATCGGCTACTTTTGTTGTCTATGTTTGACACTGGATGGTGAAGAAAGGCATTAACACATCACATTGTGATGCATTGTGAGCTTGTAGATCAGTTATTCTTTCCAATCTCCTGTCTTTTGATTTTTGACTGTAAGCAGTCCCTATAAGTGATTATTAACCTGGGGGAAGTTGCCGGTTTTAGATTTCAATGTGTTCCAGTCAATACTTTGTGGGTATAATGGATGATTGAAATATGTATATGCATGAATTCATTATTGTTACTAAAATTTCAATTTTATTAAAGATGTGTATTATTATTACTAGTAAGACACCTGAGGGTGACATGCGACCTCAATTCTTGACCATCTGGCCAACCACAGCGTTTCCCTGACGATTCTAGTTGTTGTCATTCTGGGGGGAGTTTTTTCATGTTTTTGTGAGGGTATCAACCCTAGGAGATACGGGGAGAACATGCAAACTCCACACATAAAGGCCCTATCGCCAACACCCTAGTTGGGGTTGGCGATAGGGCATTTCTGTGTGGAGTTTGCCTAAACATGGAGATGTGGTACAGAATGACTCATATATGGGCATAAAAAGTATGTCATGTGACATCACTTCCTCTACAGACAGTCAGACAGACAGCCATTGACTCCGGCCTAACAATGGCTACTGTCTATGACGGTAGTCCCATATGACATGATGGACTGGACTATCTCCATGTATAGTGTTCTCCACATCTCCATGTTTAGGCCAAACAGGTTTTCTCCATTTCTCCATGTATAGGTCCAAATGCCAAACGTTGAGCTTGACAACGAAACGTTCTTAACACAGCCGCCCCAATATTTACTTTAGAAAATATGTTACATTCTAAGAACGTTTCGAGTACCGGTTTGAGCTTTTTTTTTGTCTTTCTTAGTCTTGTGTAGCCACCCCGTACAGGAAGTGATGTCACAACTCGCTGACATCACACTGACATCACTTCCTGTACAGAAGGTCACTCAAGCGACAAGGTTTTCCAGGGTAAATGCGACCTTCGGTCGCAAAGAATATTTTATGATAAATGGCAGTTATTGCTACAGTGCCAGACAGAGGATGGAGGTCAACAGTCAAACAGTCAATAGTACTAGTATATGGTACTATATAATATAGTACTATTCCATTACACTCAAACCAAACCTTATTCATAGAACACTTTTACAAACATTGAAACCTTTGCTTAATGAAATGAGTCTCATACCAACACTTTACTGCAAAGGAGGGCATGCGAAAACAACAGCCCTGTACAGGCTCACCAGATGTGGTTTTGTGTGTGTGTGTGTGTGTGTGTGTGTGTGTGTGTGTGTGTGTGTGTGTGTGTGTGTGTGTGTGTGTGTATGTGTGTGTGTGTGTGTGTGTGTGTGTGTGTGTGTGTGTGTGTGTGCGTGCCCGCGCGCATGCGGGATGTGCATGTGGGTGCAGTGTACACTGTACACTCATTGAGATCACATTGAGCTAACTTTTATAGCAATGATGTCTGGTCTCTGTATATAATAATGTATTGTCTTTTCTTTCAGTGATGTCCAGATAGAATCACCAGAAAATAACAGAAGTCATTCCATCGGTGAGTCATAATTGAAGTCTCAGAGCTCTCTGTTTGACAGATACACGTTTCCTTCAAAGACATAAACAAAACACATCATTTCACCTAGCCTACTTCAACTACAACACATATTTTAAAAAGGAAACATCTCTGATCTTTTTTGAACTTCTTTCTTCTGTCTTGATGTGGATACTCTACACCACCTACTGGACTGCTTGTCAAACTACACCACCTGATCTCAGATTTTTTTCAGATTTACAGTAGAGTTTTAAACTATCAGGGGTGGACTGGGCTTCTGGCCCACCGGTCATATGCCAGGAGGGCCAGAGGGCACAAAAACAAACAAACAAACAAACAAACAAACACGGTGTGGGCTTGTGTCAGCTGTTATATGTTTGGGTTGGACTCCTGGGCCACAGTAGCCTGTGTTTGGGCAACCAGGCCGGTATTCAGATGATAGACAAGCCTTTCTGTTTTAAATTGAATGTTGTTGTTATTGTTTAGTTTAACTTAACAGTGACATGATGCTATTGTGCAGGTTCTGTTCTACCTGCTGTTCCTCCAGTCCAGCCAATGAGTGGTCCCTCCCCCCCTCCCTTGTAGCCATCATTCACCGCCAAGATGACACGCACACACACACGCTCACACAAAGGAAATCATCATCTTATCGTGTGTTTCTTAAATATACCTGCTCGCTCACCTTGGGCTAAATCAGCACCATCGGCTAGGATTTTTGCTTACTTTCTCCTCTTCGTTCTGTGGTGTACGGATTCATACCTTAAATCACCACGGAACCTCCACCAAATAGAGTCAGAGAATTATGTTCGAGAACAGAAGGAGTCCCACAACGCCTTCTACCTGCATGACGGGACCGAACGCAAACATCTTGGTTTCGGTACAGCTACTATCTACTCCACGTTAACGTCAAACCCGGATCGGAAGAATAAACCTCTGTCAGGCAAGTTTGATAGAAGGACATTAATTTTCCTTTACCTGCTACGATCTGGAGATGTACCACAAAACCCTGGTCCAAACACTACCAGGCAAGCTGATGCCAGTTTGGCCAGGGATCAGCAGATCCCACCCCAAGCTAATGTTGCTAACGCTACCGCGACAACAACAACAATGGATCCTCAGATCACGACTCATCCTCAAATCCCTGTCAAACCCAGCTACATCGGGACGCAAGGGAAGGAAACGTTTTGTCCGACTGAGGGACAAAACGTGGCAGAGTACGAGGTTCCAGGAACCCTCGCAGCACCTTCATGGCTAACCGGGGAACTCCAAGTGATCAACGCAGCCGTCCGCAGTTGTCCGCAATTCCCCGTCAATACCAGCTATATTGGGATGCGAGGGAAGGAGCCGTTGTGTCCAACCGAGGGACACAACACAGCTGAAAGCGATAGTCCAGGGACCCCTGTGGCACCTTCACGGCTAACCGAGGAATTCCAAGTCATCAACGCAGGCCTCAGCAGTTGTCCGCAAATGCCCATCGGGACGCAACGGAAAGAACCATCGAGTCCGACCGAGGAACACAATGTGGCTGAGTACGATAGTCCAGGGACCCCCGCGGCACCTTCACGGCTAACCGGTGAACTCCAAGTGATCAATGCAGGCATCCGCAGTCGTCCGCAAATCCTCGTCAAACCCAGCTACACTGGGATGGGAGGGAAGGAACCGTTGTGTCCGACTGAGGGACACAACAACGGGGCCGGGAGTGGCGATCCAGAGTGCCCCACGGCAGAACACGGTAAGATTAACTTTTTGACCTTCTCAGAGACCAAGCTTGATGACTCAACAACAGACTCTTACTAAGTCAGCTAACTAAACCCACTAAATGAGGATACACTTTCTCAAAACATTATAGATCTCGTTGTAACCTGTCCAAAATCACCTTAAGGGGGGCTATTATATGCGGTTTAATTGATCACTATATATATGATTTGTTGTACCCGTACAAAAAAAAAAATAATAATCCAAGGCCAGCTGTCACAAAACAGTCTCAACTAGAAACATAAAAACCTACACTAGTGAAGCCTTTAAATGCAAACTGGTGAATTTGGAATGGTCTGCTGAACTCAGGAGTACACAGGTCAAAGAAGCATGGCTGGGGTTTAAAACCAAATAGCTGTAGCACGCTCAGAGCATGGATACATTCGAACATAATGACCTCTATAAAATTGGGGGGTCTAAGATTTAAAAAAAAATGTAAGTCTACTCTAAACTCACCAAATGCTTCAACAATGACCTCCAAACCCTCCTTGGGAAACTTGTAAAAGATGGTAAAAGACTACAAAACCAGGCAAACGCCCAACACCAAATCTGCCCCAAAAAGCCTATCTCGATGATAAAGTTGCAGAAAACATAAACAAACCACATGAGCTTCAAGGTTAGGCCTACAGAACAACCAACTAGGCTGCAGTCAGAAACTGAAAACCAAATACCACAACATCAACATTATATCGGACAACACTCTCATTACTGACAAATCGCTTACAGGTGGCTGCGACTCGAAACTGGTAAAAGGACAAAGCCAAAGCCTACCCATACCTCCCCCTGACCTTGCTGGTGACAGCTTGATGAATGCAGGAAAAGGTGAGCTTTTTCTGGTACTACCCTTTCTTTATCAGGAGCATAGGCGGTGGTGAGCCAAACGTTTGATGAGGCTACATGTTGGGGGACTCCTCTCATGCCCTATTACAAAAGATATCATAATAATAATGACGAGGTTTCTGTTTTAAAATGAAAAGGGAGGACATTTATTAAGACCAGACTTTGTGTGGGTTATTATGAAATAATATTGCTATAATAGTGCTATTTAAATTGGAAATCAGTAGTGGGCGGCGCGTAAGACACGGTTGTTCTCTGCGTCTGTAGTAATGGAAAAAGTACTACATTTTTTACTTAAGTAAAAGTGTCAATACTGCATTATAGAAATACTCTGTTACACGTAAAAGTCAGTAATTATTTGCCGTGGTATCAGGATGTGATTGGCCTTGGGATGCTTTTAAATTTTTTAACCTAAGCCTTGCTGAATTATCACCTGATCGTCACTAGGGGGTTGCAGCAACCACACACACACACACACACACACACACACACACACACACACACACACACACACACACACAATGCTATGCACATACAGTATATTATATATCTCATTTGTAAAATACCCAGCATAGCATTTGGGAAGGCATAGCCGTCTCTAGCCTTCATTACCCGCTGCCTATGACCAGGATATACATACTGTACATCTTATCCTCAAACTATGCACGTACCAGTTGTTCCACTACTATTCTTGTGGGGATGTAGATGCAGAGAGATATTTATTTTTTAAATTACATAATGACAATTTTCTGTGATACATTTATCTGATCAACCACTCTTTTTTTCTCTTGCAAACAGGACATTTTGTGATCCAGCACAGGGCACGGTTGATTCAAAAGGTCACCGCAGTCATGCCTATAGTAGACAGTCTAGAAACCATGGTCCATCCTGAGCACTATGTTGGGATTCGAGCTGAGAAGACCAGCATGGACCAAATGAGGACACTGTACACCACAGTGCTAACTCCAGGTGGAAGAGCCGTTAGAGAAGCATTTTATGATGCCCTTAAACAACACCACCCTGACCTGTTGAAGAGCCTCGGTAAGATCAGATTTATTGCTATTGTTATTGTCTCCGCCAGGCCGCACAGCCAAAGTCGAGAGATTATGTTTTTGTTTTCATTTTCAAAATAGTTTTCAATTTAATTTCATAGGAGAATGGCCAGCACATGGGGGGTGGGGGTGGGGGGTGGTAATATAGCATCAATGACGCTTTAAACCTACATACGTAGGCTATTTGAACACATCTGATCTACTATACAAGCCCTTTGAGCGGCAGTCGATCACACGTGAGCTTGTCATTCTTGGAATTACCACAATATAACATTATACTTTATAAATACAGAAAACTGGGACACAAAATGAAATCACAAAAGGCAATTTTAAAAAGTTGTTAATTAAGGTTGTTCTTAAATCTATACTTCAAAAAACTCATTCCGAAGTAATGTGTTCACTCTTGTGGCCCATTCAGCACCAGTGTCAGCTTCACAGGCCGAGGTACGCATTGGTTACAAGGCTAATGTGGTCGTTCTGCTGGCAAGATATGTTTGTCACTCTCCCTAGATAATGACAAGAGTTCCATTGTATGAATGTCACTCACAGAGCTTATTTCATTATCCTCCTCTCAGGACCTGATCTTCCAGTAGAAGACTCAGCTGAAATTCATGCCGAGGTCCCACCTGCTGGTCTGCAATGTAAAGCCATTGGTGAGTTATGAAGGAATCTGAATTAATATATTCTATTAAACAAATATCACCAATAATTAATGTCATCTCTATGGAGTTGGATCAAATATCTCATATCTTCGTGTTGCTATCATCTACTTAAAATGTAACGCAACGGGCCAGTTGAGAGTAATTATGTTAACATAAATGGAAGACTGTATACAGTAGATCAGCAGCTACAGCAGCAGACATATGATCCTCTTTTAACTTGAGAATTACAGAGACCTCTGAGGATGACATTTACCCAAACATGCAATTATCAATGGTGTCTGTCCTTTTGTATTTTAGATCCCCAACAACAACTCAAGCGTAATCTGAAGAAGAATCTTCGGTGCGTGTTTGAGTGGAAGGAACAGTTAGGGGAAGAAGGAGGAGGAACACGTCTGAATCAGATTTTCACAGAGGTCTACATCACAAAGGGATTTAGTGGAGAGGTTGATAGACAACATGAGGTCAGACAGATTGAACTGGCATCCAGGAAAACACCCAGACCAGAAACACCAATCAAATTCAATGATATCTTTAAACCTTTACCTGGAGAAGATGAGATCAGAATAGTGATGATGAAGGGAGTGGCCGGCATTGGGAAAACAGTCTTAACTCAGAAGTACATTCTGGACTGGGCAGAAAACCAAACCAACCAGGATATTGATTTCATGTTTCCATTCACTTTCCGAAAGCTGAATTTGGAGAAGAAGAAGAATCACAGCTTAATGGATCTTCTTCATCCATTCTTTGGTCAAACCACAGAAGCAATAATCTGCAGCCTTAACAAGTACAATGTTTTGTTCATCTTTGATGGCCTTGATGAATGTAGGTTTTCTTTAAGCTTTGAGAAAACTGAGATCTGGACTGATGTCGCAAAGCCAACTTCAGTGGATGTGTTGCTAATAAACCTCATCAGGGGAAACCTGCTTCCCTCTGCTCGCATCTGGATAACCACTCGACCTGCAGCAGCCGGTCTGATCCCTTCTAGTTTTTATGACAGGGTGACAGAGGTGAGAGGGTTCTCTGACCCTCAGAAGGAGCAGTACTTCATGAAGAGATTCAGTGATGAGAGCCAGGCCAGAACAATCATCTCACACATTGAGAAATCACGAAGCCTTAAGATCATGTGCCACATCCCAGTCTTCTGTTGGATCACTGCTAACGTTCTGGAGGACATGTTGTGTAAAGAGGAGAACGTAGTGCTGCCAAAGACCCAGTGTGAGATGTACATTCACTTCATTGTGCTCCATTACATACAAAAGGAGGCCAAGTATCATGACAGAACTCATGGGAAGTTTCATTCAAATCCAGATAAGGCCATTCGGTCTCTTGGAAAACTAGCTTTTAAACAGCTGCAGAAAGGCAACCTGATCTTCTACGAAGACGACCTGAAAGAGTGTGGCATTGATGTCCGAGATGCAGCAGTGTACTCAGGAGTGTTCACACAGATCTTTAAAGAGGAGCGTGGGATGTACAAGGACACAGTGTTCTGCTTTGTCCATTTGAGTGTTCAGGAGTTTCTGGCTGCTCTTTATGTCTTCCTCAAATACAAAGACACTGGTGTCAACCTACTGTCAACCCCTGTCCTGAGGCCTGCGTTCCGTGGTCTGTTTAGAGATAAATCCAATTTGAATGACTTACAGCAGACTGCTGTAGACAATGCCCTGCAGAGTCCAAATGGACACCTTGACTTGTTCCTCCGTTTCCTGTTGGGCCTCTCATTGGAGTCCAATCGGGTGTTCTTAAAAAGACTGTTGAAACATCCAGGAAAAATATCACAGACCAACCAGGAAATAGTTGCGTACATCAAGGAGAAGATCAGGGAGAATCCCTCTGCAGAGAGAACAATCAATCTGTTCCACTGTCTGAATGAGCTGAATGATCATTCTCTAGAGGAAGAGATCCAACAGTACATGAACTCAGGAAGTCTCTCCACAGCCAAGCTCTCTCCTGCTCAGTGGTCAGCTCTGGTCTTCGTGTTGCTGTCGTCAGATAAGGTGCTGGACGTGTTTGACCTGAAGAAATACCAAGCTTCAGATGAGGCTCTTCTGGGGCTGATGCCATTGGTCAAAGCCGCAAATAGAGCTCTGTAAGTGAATTGTTACCTGGATACATTTAAAATAAAAAGGCAATATTTATATTACATGAAATTAAATACATGATTTTATAACTTATGTGTTTTCAGAATGAGTGGCTGTAACCTTTCAGAGAGATGCTGTGAGGGATTATCATCGGTCATCAGTTCCTCCAGCCTGAGGGAATTGGACCTCAGTAACAATAATCTACAGGATTTGGGAGTCCAGCAACTCTCTGTCGGACTGGGGAGTCCACACTGTGTACTGGAGATCCTCAGGTATTTATTCCTGAACAGTTTCAACCAATTTAATTCTGGAGCATTTGCATATAAGCATGTAAAAGTAAAAAAAAAGAACCAAAGTGATGAAAATGTATTTAATTATGACTAAATGAATAGTGCACACCTCCACCAATTCAATACATTCATTGAATTTCGCTTCCAATAGTTATTTAGTAGGCCTAAAGTGACCTTTGTTTTCGGTGTAAACATCAGTTTGAGGAGAAATCCCTTAAAACCATGCAGTAGAACTCTCCTTAAAATAGTTGGGCGTTTCGAAGAAAATTCGAGACCTTGGTCAGACTTTGAGATTTGTTGTGATGGGGATTTTCTGAACAGAATCAACACACAAGATTCTACTTGAAAATACGGCAAAGAAACATCCTAACGTATACATCCAGAATTAGTAGAAAGCCCTCCTCTGAATAAACTTGCAAAAATAGAGAATCTGTCATCCAGAAGTGGGAAGTTAACGTTCAGTCTTACATGGAAAGGTTTAATAAGTCTGGTTTGTCATAGTTTCACAGTTTTCAACAAAAACAGAGAGACAGACTTCCTATTTCCTGACAGCCCTGAGCATCTGAACAGGTTTCTCTACATTTAGGTGAAAGTTGGAAAGTCGCATGCATGACTGATTTGTTGTCAACATAAAATAAATATATTGAACTAAAACAAAATCAGAGAGTTTTAATCAATTACCTTTGAGAATTAAAGGTAATTGATTTTCCGATCCGGTAAATCAAAATTAAATTCTTAATAAAAAATAAATGCTATTAACACCTTCTAAGCCACGGGGAGCCCCTTAATGTTAAAACCGTACTATATCGCACATCCCCCCAGGGACTCTCAGCCACGTCGTACATTCCCGGACTTTGTCTTTAAAACCGGAATAAAAGCTTTTGATCCGAAAATCGGCGATCGTCTAACCTTCCCTAGTCACCACTCGTGCACTGATAGCTCATGCAGACCGTGCATGAAGCAGAGGTGACGTCAGCGCCTCTCCTTCTCCAAGGCTACTCCCAGCCATCCGTTTGCTGTCTGCACACTCGAGCT
Source organism: Nannobrachium achirus (assembly GCF_963921795.1). NCBI lineage: Eukaryota > Metazoa > Chordata > Actinopteri > Myctophiformes > Myctophidae > Nannobrachium > Nannobrachium achirus. The sequence goes on along the minus strand of NC_137831.1, from coordinate 46,960,901 downwards.
CCTACAGCAGCCATGCTTGGGGCTATGCTAGCGAAACTTTTCAGTTCTGTTCTTCAGTCACACATGGACTATTTGCGGGGACATTTACGTGAAAGGATCGCGCACGCGAAACGCACGGGGACATCGACGATCGGCCAAAACCCCCATTCTATCCCAACGGAAATCGAGAAAATCATGGTGAGTTACTGGCCTGGGGAAAAAAAAAAAAGAAAAAACAGCGGCGCTGTTCAAGATGGAGGGGCTGCGGGGTCATGTTTATAAACATAATATTATGTCTCAGATCACAATACAATAATAGAAATGTCACGGCTAATCTACCAACCACCATTCTATTTCGGACGTCAAGGTGTTAAGAAGAACTAAATCAATACAACTCAATTTAAGATAAAAGGGTTAATCCTAAACAAAACAAAACCAAGGTGAAGAGTATTGATTAATTACCAAAAATATATTTATTTTTGTCCTGATGAATAGTCTAATAAAATCAGTTAGTGTAGGTTGGAAAATAAAAATCCTGTATGAGCAGCTGCTTCCTCTTTCTATCTCATATAATGTGCTCCTCCCTATGAGGTTCTTCTTTAGCCCAGGCATTTCATTCTGTTATATGATTGCCATGACGATCTTAACCCCACAATTAATCTGTTAATTGTAGCAACTTACGTGGCCACATATTAGGTAAAAAGGGATCCCAGCCATTGAGCTACTACTTCCATCACTTCACTCATTTGACCTATTTGACCTGCTACCAAATGAATATTCGATTCTGTCTGAGTGTCTTCGGATCTCACAAAATACTTGGATAGGAGCTTTTCTTGGGGGCAGGCCTTTGATCAGGATTTAAACAGTGTTTAGCCAATTAAAATGGAGTGGGTGTGACGGAATGAGAATGTATGTAAAACAGTCAAAGGGGATGAATGGGATATAATACGTTACTTCAAGGGTTAGTGTAAGTCGGGGGTGGGGAGTAGCCTCCACATTGTTGTTGTTGAAACATAAAAATGTTGGAGATAAACGTTGAATTCTTCTCTCAGTTTGGTCAACAGCCATTAGACACTACTGATAATAACATAACTATGTCATAATGTACCTTAGAGGAGTTGAAAGTCCCCCCCCCCCCCCTTTCTGTGTTGCCTAGAACTGGAGGATTGATTGTGGGGTCATTCATGGAGTACATATTGATGGTGTAATCAAGATCTACTTAGTTGTACTTGTACATAGTTCAATGTTGAAAATGGGTAGTTTTTCCCCTTTAACTCTTTTACTGCTACGGACGTTCCTGTTTGCCCCATTTTTGACTGTGGCACGACGCCAATACGGCCGCTCGTTCTTTTACCTTGTTTGATGTCCGTAAGCTGATGAGGGGTTGCGCCGCAGTGTACAGTAAAAACATCTCCCATAACGTTGCTCTCAAAAACCACTACACGTTATCATCAATGGAGACATCACATCCTTGTTATTTTCTGTGGATCTATTGCTCTGAAGCGATTCAGTGGTCTGAATCTATGGCAGGCGAAACGGCCTCATGTTGTGTGTGTGTGTGTGTGTGTGTGTGTGTGTGTGTGTGTGTGTGTGTGTGTGTGTGTGTGTGTGTGTGTGTGTGTGTGTGTGCGCGCACATGCGTGTTTAGGTTGTCCGGGTGTGTGGTCTCAGAGGACGGCTGTTCTCATCTGGTCTCAGCTCTGAGATCAAACTCCCATCTCAAAGTGTTGGAATTAAACTACAATAATCCAGGAGACGGAGTGGAGCTCCTTACTGCTCTACAACTGGAGACTCTGAGGAAGGAGACACTCTCTCTTGCTCTGTGTTCAGCTCTGGTCTTCGTGTTGCTGTCATCAGGAAAGGAGCTGGACGTGTTTGACCTGAAGAAATACTCTGCTACAGAGGAGGCTCTTCTGATACTGCTGCCACTGGTCAAAGCCTCAAATAGAGCTCTGTAGGTGAAATGATACCTGGATACATTTAATATAATAGATCATCTTTGTATTACATGAAAGTATACAGTATTTATGATTTTATAACTTATGTGTCTTCAGGCTGAGTGGCTGTAACCTATCAGAGAGATGCTGTGAGCTGTTATCATCCATCATCAGTGCCAACTCCTCCAGCCTGAGGGAACTGGACCTCAGTAACAATGATCTACAGGAGTTGGGAGTCCAGCAACTCTCTGTTGGACTGGGGAGTCCACACTGTTTACTGGAGATCCTCAGGTCAGTATTCCTGAACCGTTTCAACCAATTTAATTTCTGGTACATGTGCATATAAGCATGTGTATTAGATAGTCCCCCCAGGAATCCGCAATTCTCGGCGACCCGCGGAATTTGCGTCCATTTACTACATACATTATCATTCCGTCACAACCACTCCATTTTAATTGGGTAAACACAGTTTTAATCCTGATCAAAGGCCTGCCCCCAAGAAAAGCTCCTATGAAAGTATGTTGTGAGATCCACAGACACTCAGACAGAATTAGGTGGAACAATTGAAGTACAGACTTCCTGGAAAAACTAAGAAACTGCTGCAAGCCAAGTGACTACTGGCCAATCACAGCACGTCTTTTCCGGGATTTATCAATTCATCCATGTCCTGATGTTGCATGGCTGCGTGGCTCAGCTGTTCTTGGCTCAGCTGTTTTTACAGGCTGCATACGTAAAGACCCGCCCCCACCTGCCTCTGATTGGCCTACGAACATCGCTTTGTGTGACGCACGTGGAAGCGATGCACACAGATTCCCTTGGTCCCCCGATGCATATATGCACCAGAGCTGAAGGAGGTGTCAACCTTTCTATGTCTATGACTAGCACTATAGTGAGCAGGAACGTAGGTAAACTTGGGTAATGTAGGCACAGACGTTGGCTGCCATGTTTGTGCTTGTGTCCAAAGTGGCCACTGATACCCAAAACTGCCTAGTATGACTTTAATGCCCAGGCTGCAGGAGGTTCTTCTGAGGCTGCTGCCAGTGGCCAAAACCTTAAATAGAGCTCTGTAGGTGAACTGATACCTGGATATCTTTAACATAATAAGCTTATATTTCATGAAAGTAAATGTATTAATTTTTTAACTTATGTGTTTTCAGGCTGAGTGGCTGTAACCTATCAGAGAGATGCTGTGAGGTGTTATCATCCGTCATCAGTTCCAACTCCTCCAAACTGAGGGAATTGGACCTCAGTAACAACAATCTACAGGATTTGGGAGTCCAGCAACTCTCTGTTGGACTGGGGAGTTCACACTGTTTACTGGAGATCCTCAGGTCAGTATTCCTGAACCCTTTCAACCCATTTAAATCCTGGTGCATTTGCATATAAGCATGTGTAAAAGTTTTAAAACAAAGAACCAAAGTGATGACAATGAATTTAATTATGACTAAATGACTAATGCACACCTCCACCAACTCAATACATTCTTTGGATTTTGCTTCTAATAGTTATGTATGCTGTATGAGCAGCTGCTTCCTCTTTCTATCTCATATAATAAGATCCTCCCTATGAGGTTCTTCTTTAGCCCAGGCATTTCTTTCTGTTTTGATTTGATGGCTACCATGACGATCTTAACCCCACAGTTAATCTGCTAACTGTAGCAGCTTAAATGGCGACATATTGGGTAAAAGGCATCCCAGCCATTCAGCTACTACTTCCATTACTTCACTCATTTGACCTATTTGACCTGCTACCAAATGGATATTCGATTCTGTCTGAGTGTCTTCAGACCTCACAAAATACTTTGATAGGAGTTTTTCTTTGGGGCAGGCCTTTGGAGTGGGTCTGACTGAATGAGAATGCATGTAAAACAGTCAAAGGGGATGAATGGGATATAATATGTCACTTCAAGGGCTAGTGTCTGAGTGGCTATGTCGAGGTGGGGAGCAACCCCCACATTGTTGTTGTTGAAACATAAAAATGATGGAGATAAACGTTGAATTCTTCACTCAGTTTGGTCACCGGCCATTAGACAGCGCTGATAATTTAAAGGGAAAAACACCCATTTTCAACATTGAACTATGTCATGATCAGTGTTGAGAATAATGTTGTTACTTGTAACGGTGTTAGGTAACGGAACTACTTTTCTTGGTAACTAATAACGTAACTCGTTACCTTTCCCATTCAATAACGCCGTTCTAGTTACTGTGGTGTAAAGTGGCTAGTTACTTGTTATTTTCTGTGGTCCAAATGAACTGTTTCTCTCCGCAGCGGAGAGAGCAGACAGAGCGGCAGCGGAGCCTGTCTGCTGTCTGTCATAAAGTGCCTGTGGTAACTCTCATAGTCAAGTGAAAGCGGTGCCTGGCCTCGCACACTAACATGATGCGCTGCAGAGGAGCGATGATTGGTTGGGTCCGCGTCAATATTCCGACAGGCCGGTGTTCCGACGGGCCGGTGTTCCGACGACCCGGTGTTCCGACTGCCCGGTGTTCCGACGGGTAACAGCGGCCACTCCGCTGATTAGGCCTACATATAGGCGGCGCAAGGCCATGCTGGGTATTTTTCAAATTATATAGTCTCTCTCTCTCTCTCTCTCTCTCTCTCTCTCTCTCTCTCTCTCTCTCTAAAAGCTATATTAAACCAGATAGAGACTGGTTTCTTTTTTGCGAGCGAAGCCGCTGTTTTAATTGTTTTGGCCACCCGGTCCCGACTGCAGAGTCCCGTGGACAGCACAGATAGGCTTTTTAAAGTCATCCGAATCCATCTGCGCAAATTAATTATCCATTATCCAACCGCACTAATTATTTATAATAATCCAATGTATACATCCGCACCATCACATCTTCTATATGTCAAATTATTTTTTTTTATATTTCCTTGTATTCACAGAAATGCATTGATTTAGCCTACTGAATGCTATGTTCGTCTTTTTTCTGCTGCGGTGCGCTGATTCAGACAGAGACAGATGGATAGACAGAGAGAGAGAGAGAGAGAGAGAGAGAGAGAGAGAGAGAGAAAGAGAAACTCACACACACACACACACACACACACACACACACACACACACACACACACACACACACACACACACACAGCTTGTTAATCTTGCTACTTGCTACTTTGCAATAGGCCTATGCTTGAAGGATCTATGAAAGAGATTGAACTTGCGCACCGCTACCAGCCTACCATAGAGGTAATTAAGGTGGGTCAGTGCGACCAGGCATGCCGTGATGCTGATCCAACTCGAGTCAAGTGGTGGTCACAGCTGTTTCGTGGACTAGTGTGAAAAAATAACAAATAATACAAAATAGCCTAAGTTAGGCTATTTTGTATCATTTGTTAATTTTTGAACACTCACACACAGACACAAGCATTCAGAGATTTAGGTTTTTGCTGATAGATTGTGTCATAATTTATTTCCTGCATTATTTCATCTGCGATTATCCAAAAATGATTAATAATTATAGTCTATTTGATTGATCCATTCGCCCGCACCGCTGTAATTTGTTAAAATAGAGGGGAAATCATGATTGAAAGCCATGACCAGTTGGCCACTAACAGACACTTGTCTGTCTGCGGTGGAACCGTGGAAGTACAAAACATTTGAACTATTAAAAAACAGCAGTTCACCACTTCACCCACTTCCGTCACTTTCTCTGATGGTCCGTGCAGTTACGTAATCTCTACTCCTTTGAAGTTCCAATTGGCCATTTAGGTACATTGTGTAGCTTAATTTATGGGCCATCATCAACTCTGTTTGATCTATCTACCCACCAGCTGGGAGTTGAACAACTCCGACGCACGGCGCACGGCGCGCCCCGTATACAATGCGCCTGGCGTTTCGCACGCACAAGTAGGCCTATTTTCACAACAGCAGGTTTAGAAAATATGCTTTACATTTCAAGTAGGCTATATAGACCTATAGGCCTACAGTATATGCCCATAAACATAGCCAGACCGTTTTTGGAGACAATATAGGCCTACGTGCGCAACTGCGCATATGGGCAGGCACGGGCGTCTGACAAAATAGAACCAACCAATTTGACATTGTGTGACAGTCTGTGATGCGTTGAGAGCTTTTGTTTTCGATGACTGATCAGCTATAAAAGGGACTTTGTACAATTTAAATTGCTTGAGTTCTGTAAAAACTGATTCCAAATGTGCAGAAGTATTGGAGACATAAAAAAGAAGGCGGTGCTGTTTGGTTTCATGACAGAACATCACATATAGGCCTATACATATCATATGCCAGAGAGAGAGAGAGAGAGAGAGAGAGAGAGAGAGAGAGAGAGAGAGACGCACATGCACAAAGAAAGCGAGATATGCGCTCCTTGACCTCATTACAATACGTAGCCTAGCCTATAGGTCTATTGGCAATTTTGGCCATAAGTACGTGCTGGTTCTCATTTGTGCAGAAGTAGGTCAGATCAATAATTACGCATGAGTCGCACCTGGCAGCCTAGCTGGCCTGACGGAGTTGCAACAGCTCTCCTCTCCGCAAAGTTAAATTAAACCATTAGGCTATGGATTGGTATTCCATTCTAAGCAAACTAATGATTAATGACTATTTTGCGTTCCCCTTTTTCAACTTCTCACCAACAAATACTGGATTAATTCTTCATGCACCGCATCACATCACAGAAGCAGCGGACTTCAGTTAATGAGTGAGTTATTGTAATATGCTGAGTCTTGCTGACAGACAGACAGACAGACAGACAGACAGACAGACAGACAGACAGACAGTGATTTATCCAGATGCTTTGCCATTAGGCTACTCACACGAGTAATGTAATGAATATGCTGACAGACAGACAGAATAAAAAGAGTCCACGAATAGGCCTGCACACTCGCTCATAATGTAAAAAAAACAAAAAAACAAATCCTCCTCCTCCTCGCGATCCCGCCAGCAGCGTCAGTTCTGCAAATGCTAAGGTATGGTAACATGGCTGTTGTCTTGCACGTGTGAAGGCACGCATGCAATACACCAGTCATGTTGCCAATACTTAGCAACAAGCATGATGAATTCATTTTAAGAAGTACATTTTATTATTTTCTCCTGTAATCAAGGTACGTTAGCTACCATACCCATGTGCGCCTCTGTAGTCTACTCCACTTGCTGCCTCGCTCGCATCCATTGGTGCGTTATGCGTTTTTTCCGACTTAGTATAGGCTCTACTCTGACTGTAATTCTAATAATATATTCTCCAGTATATTTCTATCTATCTTTGAAGAAAATATACTTGAATTGGCGAAATGGTTCTCCTCCTGCCAGCGATTGTTGAGACCGAGAAACGGGGGGGGGGGGGGGGGGGGGTAACCGCACGCACTGGGAACCGTCGGAACAACGGACCCTTCGAGGGGAGGGGTCCCCCGTCAGAACACCGGCCCGTCGGAACACCGGCCCGTCGGAATTATGGGTGGACCCCTGATTGGTTGACCTAGCTTAAAGCTTCAGGCTTAGTCAATCAGAGACGGCCTTGGGCGGGTCTTAAAAAATACACACAAACTGAAAGCTGAGGCCACATTCACACACATGCGTGAGACATCTTCTCTGTATCGTCTGAGAATGAGGGGAGGGGGGGGGGGGTAGTCCTATGCATTGTCAATGGAAGGTTGTTTGGTTTTTTGTCGTTGCCGTGTCTCTTGTTCAACCAAAGGCTGTCTTTTGGCCAAGAGACACGGCAACGACAAAAAAACAAACAACCTTCCATTGACAATGCATTGGACACTTCCCCTACCCCCCTCATTCTCAGACTACACGGACACGATAGCTGTCGCAACTGTGTGTACATTGTCACATAAACAGTGTAGAGAGACAGAGGAGAGTACTTGTGTCTCCAAATACAGGCGAGAGCTCGAGACAACAGCAGCTTTGCAACTTGGATACATTATTTTAACTTTGTGGAGATAAATGCTGCTAATCTACTCCACCAAAATCGCCACAGCATGTCACCCAGAGTCAACCAAACAGATTGATTGCCAAGCCACGTAATGCAAGTGCTAGCTAGATATGAAACATGCTTGATCAATGATGCTTTCCATCGCAACCTTTGAGTCTGTTGCCTTCAGAGAAATAGTCAGTGTTGCACAGCACTACGACAAGTGCACAACTTGGTTTGAAGAAGGCTACAATGAATATATGCCTGTCAACATTTCTAAACATATCTTTAGCTTTATTGTTCCTCTGCATTTCTATGCATAATCTATCTATAAATGCGACAAATCTCTGTCTGTCTGTCTGTCTGTCTGTCTGTCTGTCTGTGTGTATGTAATCCGCGTATCTCGAGAACCGTTCGTCCCACCTGCTTCAGATTCGGCACGCACGTTCCCCGCCGCGGCGCGGAGTGCAGTGCCGGGCCTCGACCCGACCCGACACACGTTTTTTCCGAACCGGCGCAAAACGTTCGGAATCTCCTTATGCAGAGCTGATTGTTGACATCAGGCTGTTCCGGAGGAAATTTGCGCAAGCGCTGACTCATTGTGACATCACTTCATAAAAGGCTCTGACATCACATATGCCACATGAGTCAATGGGCATACAGATATCTCCATATATGAGCATAAACTCATAAAAGGCTCTGACATCACGTATGCCACATGAGTCAATGGGCATATACAGATATCTCCATATAATGAGCATAAATGGACACAGGCAAACAGATGGTCAATACGGGTCCTACAGACAGAGATCTCCATATATGGGCATAAAATGGACACAGACAGACAGATAACGCCATATATGGGCATAAATGGACACAGGCAAACAGATGGTCAAAACGGGTCCTACAGAGATCTCCATATATGGGCATAAAATGATCGTAGACAGACAGATATCTCCATCAGGCTGTTCCGGAGGAAATCGGCGCAAGCGCTGACTCATTGTGACATCACTTCATAAAAGGCTCTGACATCACGTATGCCACATTAGGCAATGGCTGAGATGGGCGAAAATACATTGAAAAGTATTTTGATACAAAATACAAATACTGGGTCAAAAAATGTATCAAAATACAAAATATAAATACAGGCCAGAGAAATGTATTTAAGATTCAAATACGTATTTTGTATTTTGAAAATACATAAATACTTTTTATAAAAATTGATGCAATGATTAGTACTTTTATAGATTGACTGCCAAGTTTTAAATTAACTGCCTGTCAGAAATTTGAAGAATAAAGTGCCTTCCAGACGATACGCGGTCACCGCCTCCTAGTAATTCATTTTCAATGGGAGGCAGGCAGCTATTTTGGTCGTGCGGAGAAGTTTTTGGGCGGCGAGGCGAGCGGGCGCGGTCCCGTGAATTCCCCGCGCGTGTGTTCGTTTGAGCATGCATATGCGGGCGGTGAGAGATGGATTGTGTTCATCTTTGTGAAATACCGCGTGCGGTAACCGCTGACCCAAGCGGCGGCCATAGCGGTGACCGCGTATCGTGTGGAAGGCACTTAAATTGACCATAGTATGGTGTTAGTCTTGAGCCTAAATGTTTACCACTGTGTGCCAGTGTGTGAGAGCTCAGGCCAGAAGTGCCTTCCAGACGATACGCGGGTTGGGTTACCGCACCGCGGTGAGACACAAACACACTCGCTCAGTGAGTAAACGCCACAAGGTATTTCACAAAGATGAACACAATCCATCTCTCACTGCCCATGTACGCATGCACAAACGAGCACGCTTGCTGGGATTTTCACGGGACTGTGCCCGCTCGCCTCGCTGCCTCAAAACTTCGCTGCACGGCAGAAATAGCCCGCCTCTCATTGAAAATGAATTACTAGGAGGCGGTGACCGCGTATCGTCTGGAACCCACTTTACCATTATCTTCTAAAGGAAAAGGGCTCTGCGCCAGTACTTCATAGAGTGCAAAACCCACTCTGCCAGCCTTATAATAACTAAAACTGCACTCTGTTGAGGTGCCAACCTGCGCCTTGTGCACAAGTAGGCCATGTATGGCCTGCTTGTGCGCCAGCAGAGTGCGCCATGAGGTGCGCTCACCACTGCCGATGCCAATGATATCACCACTGACATCACCAGTACTAATGCTGGTCCCTCATTGGCTGTTAATGATGACATTGCCAGAAATGCTGGTCCCTTATTGTGCTACATGCTTAAACACACACAGCTACCTACCTACCAAACTACATACATACATACGCAGATGAATGCAGTACTTGTGCGCAAGTAATTCGAAATTGTAATCATAACACGATACATTTGAAGCAAACCAAAGTCAAGTGCTATGGCTGTACACACACACACACACACACACACACACGCACACGCACACGCACACACACACACACACACACACACACACACACACGCACACACGCACACACACACACACACACACACACACAAACCACCAGCAAAATTGAAAGAAAAATGTGTCTTTCCCCCTACAGTTTAAACCTTTGTGAATGATTAAAATGTGTCCATTTGAGAATAAAATTACATAAAAAGTATTTTGTATTTCAAATACAGAAAATACTAGACCTGAAAGTATTTTGATACAAATTACATCCAATTTTTTCCGTCCCAACCAAATACAAATTACAAAATACAAAAAAGTATTTCAAATACGTATTTCAAATACATGTATTTCAAATACTGCCCATCTCTGGGCAATGGGCATATACAGATATCTCCATATATGAGCATACACTCATAAAAGGCTCTGACATCACGTATGCCACATTAGGCAATGGGCATATACAGATATCTCCATATATGAGCATAAACTCATAAAAGGCTCTGACATCACATATGCCACATGAGTCAATGGGCATATACAGATATCTCCATATATGAGCATAAATGGACACAGGCAAACGTGGTCAATACGGGTCCTACAGACAGAGATCTCCATATATGGGCATAAAATGGACGCAGACAGACAGATAACTCCATATATGGGCATAAATGGACACAGGCAAACAGATGGTCAAAACGGGTCCTACAGAGATCTCCATATATGGGCATAAAATGGACGTAGACAGACAGATATCTCCATATATGGGCATAAATGGACACACACAAACAGATGGTCAAAACAGATCCTATGAAAACAGGTATAATGGGGTTTGCATTAAAGGGCGGGGCATTCATTCCATATTTACATTGTTCCCGAGTTGGCCAGGGCGCCGACTAGTTGCTATAATGACAGGGAGTTGTCTTTTCTCTTATAAGGTCATTAATTGAAGCCCCCTAAAAAAAAAGTGTAACTGACTTCCAGAATGCTTCGTTTTGATTATATATATATATATATATATATATATATATATATATATATATATATATATATATATATAATTATTATTTCTTTTTTTTAGTAAAGTAACTAGTAACTAGTTACTTTTATAATTTAGTAACTAGTAACGTAACTAGTTACATTTTCAGAGCAGTAACTAGTAAAGTAACTAATTACTTTTTAAAGGTAACTTTCCCAACACTGGTCATAATATACTTTAGAGGAGTTGTGTTACCTAGAACTGGAGGATTGATTGTGGGGTCATGGCTTTCAGAGTACATCTTGATTATGTCATCAAGATGTACTTAGTTGTACTTGTACATAGTTCAATGTTGAACATGGGTGGTTTTCCCCTTTAATTCTTGAGACAAATTGGCCAAACTGATCTTGTCATCCCTTAGTTTCACATAGCAGAGGTCCTTTTGTTATGACAAAAATGTCCAAACCAGCAGAAACATTGTATTGAAACTAGAAAAATATTGTTCCTTCGAAACAATTGTGGGCTCGCTTCAAGCCGGAAAACAATGGCTATAAAAGTACAAAATGTCAAGATCGCAGGCAGTGCTCTCTTTGACGTTACTGACGTCAAAGATTGGTCCATTTTGTTCCAAAAATGTGTTGTGCAAAAGTTGACCCGCTGGTGGCGCTATAACAGGCAAATGTAAGAAGGGTGGTATCTGTTCCTTGACCTATTGGGAATGTGCTTGCAAGATTTCACGCACATTGCAGGCTGTGTTCATGATTTGAGGTGTTTTTGGCTTTGGCCACTTTATCGCTGCTTGCAGCTATATTTATTATTATTATTTTATAATTTTTTTGTGTGCACTTCATAGGCATGTTAGATAAAGGTCCTTAGATTGCGTGTAGAATGTTTCATGCAAATTGCAAAAAAAATCCTAGAATAAAAACGGGTTTAAGCGTTTTACAAACTGCTCAAAATTATATAGCGCCCCCCTTTGGCCATTTGGGGTAAGATTGGTTTCAGTGATATTTGAACTAACCCTCTACACTATTTTGTCATGAAAATCTGACTTTGCATGTATGTTTTAGAGGCAGAAGAATAATTTGCATAAAAATGCAATATTGTTTGAATTATTTAAAAAAGCATGTTTCAATGTTAAAGAAATCCGATCTGACAGATCTTTAGATATCGGTCCAAAGTTCACGTAAAAAAAGTTTTGTGCACGTGACGCGAAAATTCCAGAATAAAAGCGGGTTTACGCGTTTTACAAACTGCTCAAAATGGCGGAAAATCGAAGGGCGGAGCTTACTTAACAACGACACAGATGTCTTCCGCTTGAGTCAAAGCACGCGTGTAACAAGTTGCATGTCTTCAAACGAAACGAGTCATGACTTATGCCCGTTTGAAGTTTGAATTTTCAGACGCTTCGTATAGCGCCCCCCCTTTGGCCGATTGGAATAAAATTGGTTTCAGTGATACTTTGACTAACCCTCCACATCTTTGCCAAATGCCATGAACGTGTAACTTTGCATGTATGATTTAGAGGCCGAAGAATAATTTGCATAAAACCGCAATATATATTGAATTATTAAAAAATCATTATTTAACGTACAAACTTCTCACCACATAGCCTGTGTAGATATAGGTTCAAAGTTCATGTGAAAAAAGTTTTGTGCACTTGACGCGAAAATCCCAGGAGGAGATAGATTTTTACTGTTTTTCATATAATTCCGAATTGTGGGAGACCTAAAGGTCAGAGGTCAAAAGTTAGAGGGTAAAAGTTGTTCGGCATGAGGAGACGCATAAGTGTATACAGGTTTCATGGCTGTATGTATAACACAGCATGAGCTATACCTGTTCAAAGATCGCACTTTCGAAGGCTTCCTACAGCGCCACCATTTGGCCGATTGCTATAATAAATAATAGCACACTTCGCCACTGTAAACTGAACACATTGATGTTTTTATTTTCATTTTCTCACTAAGTATGTAGGAGTAGAAAGGAACCGAAGTTTTTTGATACTTGCACTGACTGCCTAGTATAGAAACTAGAAAAATATTGTTCCTTCGAAACAATTGTGGGCTCGCTTCAAGCCAGAAAACAATGGCTATAAAAGCACAAAATGTCAAGATTGCAGGCAGTGCTCTCTTTGACGTTACTGACGTCAAAGATTGGTCCATTTTGTTCCAAAAATGTGTTATGCAAAAGTTGACCTGCTGGTGGCGCTATAACAGGCCAATATGAGAAGGTTGGTATCTGTTCCTTGACCTATTGGGAATGTGCTTGCAAGATTTCACGCACATCCCAGGCTGTGTTCATGATTTGAGGTGTTTTTGGCTTTGGACACTTTATCGCTGCTTGCAGCTATATTTATTATTATTATTTTATAATTTTTTTGTGTGCACTTCATAGGCATGTTAGATAAAGGTCCTTAGATTGCGTGTAGAATGTTTCATGCAAATTGCAAAAAAAATCCTAGAATAAAAACGGGTTTAAGCGTTTTACAAACTGCTCAAAATTATATAGCGCCCCCCTTTGGCCATTTGGGGTAAGATTGGTTTCAGTGATATTTGAACTAACCCTCTACACTATTTTGTCATGAAAATGTGACTTTGCATGTATGTTTTAGAGGCAGAAGAATAATTTGCATAAAAATGCAATATTGTTTGAATTATTTAAAAAAGCATGTTTCAATGTTAAAGAAATCCGATCTGACAGATCTTTAGATATCGGTCCAAAGTTCACGTAAAAAAAGTTTTGTGCACGTGACGTGAAAATTCCAGAATAAAAGCGGGTTTACGCGTTTTACAAACTGCTCAAAATGGCGGAAAATCAAAGGGCGGAGCTTACTTAACAACGACACAGATGTCTTCCGCTTGAGTCAAAGCACGCGTGTAACAAGTTGCATGTATTCAAACGAAACGAGTCATGACTTATGCCCGTTTGAAGTTTGAATTTTCAGACGCTTCGTATAGCGCCCCCCTTTGGCCGATTGGAATAAAATTGGTTTCAGTGATACTTTGACTAACCCTCCACATCTTTGCCAAATGCCATGAACGTGTAACTTTGCATGTATGATTTAGAGGCCGAAGAATAATTTGCATAAAACCGCAATATATATTGAATTATTAAAAAATCATTATTTAACGTACAAACTTCTCACCACATAGCCTGTGTAGATATAGGTTCAAAGTTCATGTGAAAAAAGTTTTGTGCACTTGACGCGAAAATCCCAGGAGGAGATAGATTTTTACTGTTTTTCATATAATTCCGAATTGTGGGAGACCTAAAGGTCAGAGGTCAAAAGTTAGAGGGTAAAAGTTGTTCGGCATGAGGAGACGCATAAGTGTATACAGGTTTCATGGCTGTATGTATAACACAGCATGAGCTATACCTGTTCAAAGATCGCACTTTCGAAGGCTTCCTACAGCGCCACCATTTGGCCGATTGCTATAATAAATAATAGCACACTTCGCCACTGTAAACTGAACACATTGATGTTTTTATTTTCATTTTCTCACTAAGTATGTAGGAGTAGAAAGGAACCGAAGTTTTTTGATACTTGCACTGACTGCCTAGTATAGAAACTAGAAAAATATTGTTCCTTCGAAACAATTGTGGGCTCGCTTCAAGTCAGAAAACAATGGCTATAAAAGCACAAAATGTCAAGATCGCAGGCAGTGCTCTCTTTGACGTTACTGACGTCAAAGATTGGTCCATTTTGTTCCAAAAATGTGTTATGCAAAAGTTGACCCGCTGGTGGCGCTATAACAGGCCAATATGAGAAGGTTGGTATCTGTTCCTTGACCTATTGGGAATGTGCTTGCAAGATTTCACGCACATCCCAGGCTGTGTTCATGATTTGAGGTGTTTTTGGCTTTGGACACTTTATCGCTGCTTGCAGCTATATTTATTATTATTATTTTATAATTTTTTTGTGTGCACTTCATAGGCATGTTAGATAAAGGTCCTTAGATTGCGTGTAGAATGTTTCATGCAAATTGCAAAAAAAATCCTAGAATAAAAACGGGTTTAAGCGTTTTACAAACTGCTCAAAATTATATAGCGCCCCCCTTTGGCCATTTGGGGTAAGATTGGTTTCAGTGATATTTGAACTAACCCTCTACACTATTTTGTCATGAAAATGTGACTTTGCATGTATGTTTTAGAGGCAGAAGAATAATTTGCATAAAAATGCAATATTGTTTGAATTATTTAAAAAAGCATGTTTCAATGTTAAAGAAATCCGATCTGACAGATCTTTAGATATCGGTCCAAAGTTCACGTAAAAAAAGTTTTGTGCACGTGACGTGAAAATTCCAGAATAAAAGCGGGTTTACGCGTTTTACAAACTGCTCAAAATGGCGGAAAATCAAAGGGCGGAGCTTACTTAACAACGACACAGATGTCTTCCGCTTGAGTCAAAGCACGCGTGTAACAAGTTGCATGTCTTCAAACGAAACGAGTCATGACTTATGCCCGTTTGAAGTTTGAATTTTCAGACGCTTCGTATAGCGCCCCCCTTTGGCCGATTGGAATAAAATTGGTTTCAGTGATACTTTGACTAACCCTCCACATCTTTGCCAAATGCCATGAACGTGTAACTTTGCATGTATGATTTAGAGGCCGAAGAATAATTTGCATAAAACCGCAATATATATTGAATTATTAAAAAATCATTATTTAACGTACAAACTTCTCACCACATAGCCTGTGTAGATATAGGTTCAAAGTTCATGTGAAAAAAGTTTTGTGCACTTGACGCGAAAATCCCAGGAGGAGATAGATTTTTACTGTTTTTCATATAATTCCGAATTGTGGGAGACCTAAAGGTCAGAGGTCAAAAGTTAGAGGGTAAAAGTTGTTCGGCATGAGGAGACGCATAAGTGTATACAGGTTTCATGGCTGTATGTATAACACAGCATGAGCTATACCTGTTCAAAGATCGCACTTTCGAAGGCTTCCTACAGCGCCACCATTTGGCCGATTGCTATAAAAAATAATAGCACACTTCGCCACTGTAAACTGAACACATTGATGTTTTTATTTTCATTTTCTCACTAAGTATGTAGGAGTAGAAAGGAACCGAAGTTCCCGTCTACTGTATGACTGATAGATAAACAAATAAATAATGACACTAGAAAAATATTGTTCCTTCGAAACAATTGTGGGCTCGCTTCAAGCCAGAAAACAATGGCTATAAAAGCACAAAATGTCAAGATCGCAGGCATTGCTCTCTTTGACGTTACTGACGTCAAAGATTGGTCCATTTTGTTCCAAAAATGTGTTGTGCAAAGGTTGACCCGCTGGTGGCGCTATAACAGGCCAATGTGAGAAGGTTGGTATCTGTTCCTTGACCTATTGGGAATGTGCTTGCAAGATTTCACGCACATCCCAGGCTGTGTTCATGATTTGAGGTGTTTTTGGCTTTGGACACTTTATCGCTGCTTGCAGCTATATTTATTATTATTATTTTATAATTTTTTTGTGTGCACTTCATAGGCATGTTAGATAAAGGTCCTTAGATTGCGTGTAGAATGTTTCATGCAAATTGCAAAAAAAATCCTAGAATAAAAACGGGTTTAAGCGTTTTACAAACTGCTCAAAATTATATAGCGCCCCCCTTTGGCCATTTGGGGTAAGATTGGTTTCAGTGATATTTGAACTAACCCTCTACACTATTTTGTCATGAAAATCTGACTTTGCATGTATGTTTTAGAGGCAGAAGAATAATTTGCATAAAAATGCAATATTGTTTGAATTATTTAAAAAAGCATGTTTCAATGTTAAAGAAATCCGATCTGACAGATCTTTAGATATCGGTCCAAAGTTCACGTAAAAAAAGTTTTGTGCACGTGACGCGAAAATTCCAGAATAAAAGCGGGTTTACGCGTTTTACAAACTGCTCAAAATGGCGGAAAATTAAAGGGCGGAGCTTACTTAACAACGACACAGATGTCTTCCGCTTGAGTCAAAGCACGCGTGTAACAAGTTGCATGTCTTCAAACGAAACGAGTCAAGACTTATGTCCGTTTGAAGTTTGAATTTTCAAACGCTTCGTATAGCGCCCCCCTTTGGCCAATTGGAATAAGATTGGTTTCAGGGATATTTGGACTAACCCTCTACATGTTTGCCAAATGCCATGAAAGTAACACTTTGCATGTTTGATTTAGAGGCAGAATAATAATTTGCATAAAACCGCAATATGAATTGAATTATTAAAAATTAATGGTTTAACGTACAAACTTCTCACCACATAGACTGTATAGGTATTGGTCCAAAGTCCATGTGAAAAAAGTTTTGTGCGCTTAACTCAAAAATCCCAGGAGGAGATAGATTTTTACTGTATTTCATATAATTCAAAATTGTGGGAGACCTAAAGGTCAGAGGTCAAAAGTCAGAGGGTAAAAGTTGTTCGGCATGAGGAGACGCATACGTGTATACAGGTTTCATGGCTGTATGTATAACACAGCATGAGCTATACCTGTTCAAAGATCGTACTTTCGAAGGCTTCCTACAGCGCCACCATTTGGCCGATTGCTGTAAAAAGTAATAGCACACTTCCCCACTGTAAGCTGAACACATTGATATTTTTATTTTCATTTTCTCACTAAGTATGTAGGAGTAGAAAGGAACCGAAAATCCCGTCTACTTATAAATAAATAAATAATGACAATATCTAAAGTGTGCTCGCCAGGTACTGGCGAGCCCACAACTAGAAAAATATTGTTCCTTCGAAACAATTGTGGGCTCGCTTCAAGCCAGAAAACAATGGCTATAAATGTACAAAATGTCAAGATCGCAGGCAGTGCTCTCTTTGACGTTACTGACATCAAAGATTGGTCCATTTTGTTCCAAAAATGTGTTGTGCAAAAGTTGACCTGCTGGTGGCACTATAACAGGACAATGTAAGAAGGGTGGTATCTGTTCCTTGACCTATTGGGAATGTGCTTGCAAGATTTCACGCACATTGCAGGCTGTGTTTTTGGCTTTGGCCACTTTATCGCTGCTTGCAGCTATATTTATTATTATTATTATTATTATTTGTGTGTGTGCACTTCATAGGCTTATTAGATAAAGGTCCTTAGATTGTGTGTAGGATGTTTCATGCAAATTGCAAAAAAAATCCTAACAGGTTTAAGCGTTTCACAAACTGCTCAAAATGATATAGCGCCCCCCTTTGGCCAATTGGAGTAAGATTGGTTTTAGTGATATTTGGACTAACACTCTACATCTTTGCCAAATGCCATGAACATGTTACTTTGCATGTATGATTTAGAGGCAGAAGAATAATTTGCATAAAACTGCAATATTCATTGAATTATTAAAAAAGCATGTTTCAATTTTTCTTTTAAATCCGATCTGACAGATCTTTAGATATTGGTCCAAAGTTCATGTAAAAAAAGGTTTTGTGGACGTGACGCGAAAATTCCAGATTAAAAGCGGGTTTAAGCGTTTTACAAACTGCTCAATATGGCGGAAAATCTAAGGGCGGAGCTTACTTAAAAAAGACACAGATGTCTTCTGCTTGAGTCAAAGCACGCGTGTAAGCAAGTTGCATGTCTTCAAACGAAACGAGGCATGACTTATACCCGTTTAAAGTTTGAATTTTCAAACGCTTTGTATAGCGCCCCCCTTTGGCCGATTGGAATAAAATTGGTTTCAGTGATACTTTGACTAACCCTCTACATCTTTGCCAAATGCCATGAATGTGTAACTTTGCATGTTTGATTTAGAGGCCGAAGAATAATTTGCATAAAACCGCAATATGGATTGAATTATTAAAAAAATATATTTCACTTTAAAAGAAATCCGCCGAGACTAGTTTGACCGTATTGGTCCAAAGTTCATGTGAAAAAGGTTTTGTGAGCGTAACGCGAAAATCCCAGGAGGAGATAGATTTTTACTGTTTTTCATATAATTCCAAATTGTGGGAGATCTAAAGGTCAAAGGTCAAAAGTCAGAGCGTAAAAGTTGTTCGGCATGAGGAGACGCATACGTGTATACAGGTTTCATGGCTGTACGTATATCAGAGCATGAGCTATACCTGTTCAAAGTTCGCACTTTCGAAGGCTTCCTACAGCGCCACCATTTGGCCGATTGCTGTAAAAAATAATAGCACACTTCGCCACTGTAAGCTGAACACATTGATGTTTTTATTTTCATTTTCTGTCTAAGTATGTAGGAGTAGAAAGGAACCGAAGTTTTGAGGAGAACTTGATATGCCGGTTAGATATTGTCACTAGAAAAATATTGTTCCTTCGAAACAATTGTGGGCTCGCTTCAAGCCGGAAAACAATGGCTATAAAAGCACAAAATGTCAAGATCGCAGGCAGTGCTCTCTTTGACGTTACTGACGTCAAAGATTGGTCCATTTTGTTCCAAAAATGTGTTGTGCAAAAGTTGACCCGCTGGTGGCGCTATAACAGGCCAATGTGAGAAAGTTGGTATCTGTTCCTTGACCTATTGGGAATGTGCTTGCAAGATTTCACGCACATCCCAGGCTGTGTTCATGATTTGAGGTGTTTTTGGCTTTGGACACTTTATCGCTGCTTGCAGCTATATTTATTATTATTATTTTATATTTTTTTTGTGTGCACTTCATAGGCATGTTAGATAAAGGTCCTTAGATTGCGTGTAGAATGTTTCATGCAAATTGCAAAAAAAATCCTAGAATAAAAACGGGTTTAAGCGTTTTACAAACTGCTCAAAATTATATAGCGCCCCCCTTTGGCCATTTGGGGTAAGATTGGTTTCAGTGATATTTGAACTAACCCTCTGCACTATTTTGTCATGAAAATGTGACTTTGCATGTATGTTTTAGAGGCAGAAGAATAATTTGCATAAAAATGCAATATTGTTTGAATTATTTAAAAAAGCATGTTTCAATGTTAAAGAAATCCGATCTGACAGATCTTTAGACATCGGTCCAAAGTTCACGTAAAAAAAGTTTTGTGCACGTGACGCGAACATTCCAGAATAAAAGCGGGTTTACGCGTTTTACAAACTGCTCAAAATGGCGGAAAATTGAAGGGCGGAGCTTACTTAACAACGACACAGATGTCTTCCGCTTGAGTCAAAGCACGCGTTTAACAAGTTGCATGTCTTCAAACGAAACGAGTCATGACTTATGCCCGTTTGAAGTTTGAATTTTCAAACGCTTCGTATAGCGCCCCCCTTTGGCCGATTGGAATAAAATTGGTTTCAGTGATACTTTGACTAACCCTCCACATCTTTGCCAAATGCCATGAACGTGTAACTTTGCATGTATGATTTAGAGGCCGAAGAATAATTTGCATAAAACCGCAATATTGATAGAATTATTAAAAAATTATATTTCACTTTAAAAGAAATCCGCCGAGATTAGTTTGACCGTATTGGTCCAAAGTTCATGTGAAAAAAGTTTTGTGCGCGTATCGAAAAAAACCCAGGAGGAGATAGATTTTTACTGTTTTTCATATAATTCCGAATTGTGGGAGACCTAAAGGTCAGAGGTCAAAAGTTAGAGGGTAAAAGTTGTTCGGCATGAGGAGACGCATACGTGTATACAGGTTTCATGCCTGTACCTCAAACACAGCATGAGCTATACCTGTTCAAAGTTTGCACTTTCGAAGGCTTCCTACAGCGCCACCATTTGGCCGATTGCTATAGAAAATAATAGCACACTTCGCCACTGTAAACTGAACACATTGATGTTTTTATTTTCATTTTCTCACTAAGTATGTAGGAGTAGAAAGGAACCGAAGTTTTGAGGAGAACTTGATATGACTAGTATAGTATAGTATAGAAATAATGACAATATCTAAAGTGTGCTCGCCTTATAGGCGAGCCCACAAATATCTAAAGTGTGCTCGCCTTATAGGCGAGCCCACAATAACCTGTGTGTGTGTGTGTGTGTGTGTGTGTGTGTGTGTGTGTGTGTGTGTGTGTGTGTGTGTGTGTGTGTGTGTGTGTGCGTGTGCATGTACGTGTGCGTGTAGGTTGTCCGGCTGTGTAGTCTCAAAGGAAGGCTGTTCTTATCTGGCCACAGCTCTGAGATCAAACTCCCATCTCAAATTACTGGACTTGGACTACAACCATCCAGGAGACGGAGTGAAGCTCCTCTCTGCTCTACGACTGGAGACTCTGAGGTATGGACAGAACTTCTGGCACTCTAAATGTAAATGTGTTCTAGTTGGTTTAGAGGTCGAGAAGTGACTGTGAGTGAGGTTGTGCAACAATATCCCCCAACACACACACACACACACACACACACGCACGCACGCACGCATGCACACACACACACGCACGCACAGTTCAGTTAAACCAGTGGTTCTCAACCTTTTCAGGCTGCGACCCCTCAAATAATCATATTTCAACTGGGGTCCACCCACCCTGACAAGCACTAAGAATTGAGGCATTACATTTTGTATAAAATGTTCTATTGTGAAAATATCAGAACTAAATTGTCACTTTATAAATGTGCAGATACCCTCTATAGACTTAAACTCTAAGGTCCTTTCCCACTGTGGCCCGATACGATAACAATAACGGTAAAACAATATTTCTACATTGGAGTGGATGAGAGTGGAACACAACGATAACGGTGCATAATTGTTGTGAACGCCGACATGCCGTTATCGGTATCATTATCGGCCGCAGTGGGATAGTGGCTTTATGAATGGTTTGTTTACTGTTGAGAGAGAAAACAATGTTGCACATTAAGATAATCACCTGGGAACCCCCAAAATAACTTACGGACCCCCCTGGGGGTCTGGACCGACAGGTTGAGAACCACTGGGTTAAACTAAGAGCCACAAATGTGGAAGAGCTGGACGTTTTCATAGTAACTGCAACCTGACGGTCACAATCATATGGTGATGCAATAGAGTATTGTTTTCTGGTAATTGTATCTATTATTGAATGGAATAAGTAGACATTACGTTGTATCTCCTCCACCCCATTGTTGACCATGATGGAGAGTGCATGCTGCAACCAGGTCCGAGGAAGTGTTATCCTCTGAATGAAAATCATATGGTGATGCTGTAGAATATTGTTTAATTGTATCTATTATTGAATGGAATAAGTAGACCTTATGTTGTGTCTCCTCCACCCCCAGTGTTGACCATGGTGGCGAGTGCAGGCTGCTGAAGAAGTGTAAGTGTGAATTCTGTTTCATCCATTATATCAAAGTATCACGCATCCAGCTATTGTTAGGAACAGTTAGTAATAGCAGCATGTGGCATTCACTCATTCACATCCTTCTGTGAATGAAGATGATAATCACTATGAGTGTAAAGTGTTTTCATTCCCAAGAGCCCCTGTAAACGGGTAAGGTTGTAACACTTCAAACATCCATTCTGGAGTTGTGATTCGGCCTTCCGTGGCCCATTTTGTACTTTTTACTCCACTACAATTATTAATCAGCTTGCAGATTTATTATTACAAAACAAACATTAATCCCTATTTGATACTTTGGCTTTTCCCAAAGATCTGATCTACAAGCTCTCAAGCTCTCAACCGTGTAGATCTGCTACAACATGCCTGTGTGTGTGCGCATGTGTGTTTGCGCGTGTGTGTGTTTGTGCGCACGTGCATCTGTTTGTGTTTGATACGTTAGTAAGTAAGTTAAGTAAAAGTATTGAGTACTACATCAAAATATGGCATATAGGGATATTTCACTATCCAAAAAAAAACCTGTGGTCATTTTATCATCTAATCAAGCTTTTGGGAATACCCCAGACAGTTTTTTTAAAGGAGGGATAGCAGGGACATTTCCTTATCTGAATAATGATGCCTATTTCTCAAAGACCCCTTAGGATCGATTCATACTATAATAAGGAGCCGAGTTTATTTCGGTTCGGGAGGGCTTCCCAAACCGAAATTATTTAGGTTCAGGGACAGGGAGAGTTCATTCATACTCTCTTAACTCTTTTACCGCTTTGGACGTTCCCGTTCGCCCCATTTTTCACGGCGGCGCGCCACCAATAGTACGTTCTTTGTCTCGTTCTTTTGTACCTTGTTTTGATGTCTGTAAACTGATGAGGGGTCGTGCGGGTGTGTACCGTTAACTCATCTCCCGTAATTGTGCTCTCAAAAACCCACTGGACGTTAGCATCAATGGAGTAACAAAACACTTCCTTGTTATTTTCTCTGGGTCTATTGATCTGTAGCGATTTAGTGGCCTGGACGGATGGGAGCCGACCGCGGCCATTTCACATTAATTCTTGCATGAGGCTGCCCTCTACTGCCAGTATAGCCAAAGTACATCTATTTAATGAGAAAAGAAAATAATAATAATACAAAAAAAATTAATACATCTTTGTCTATAACGTCGCAAAGGTAAGGTGCTTTTGCTGGCACCAGACCCAATAAATAAATAATAACATCTGGCAGTAAAACTGTTAACAGCTAGCGCCGAAGTTGCTTGTAAATATTAGATTTCCTTGGGATGAAAACATTTGTGGCCGATAAATGAGCTCTGCAGGGCGGAGATGAATATCTGACTGGCCCTCGTGGCTGCACGCTGAATGACTGGAGGTCCAGTGAGCAGCAGCTCCAGACGGGGTCTCTCTCACACACACACACGCACGCACGCACGCACGCACGCACGCACGCACGCACGCACGCACGCACACACACACACACACACACACACACACACACACACACACACACACACACACACACACACACACCTCCCGAACCGCTGAATGACGTCATATCGTGGTCTGGACAGTGCCGAACCAAAATAAACTCAGTACCTTATTAAAGTATGAATCGACCCTAAAGGATGTCCAAATAAATGTAAAATAAATGCATAAATAAAGAGGCACTTTTTAAGTTATAATCAGTTTCTCCCTACACCCTCTACTTCGGGACCACGCCTCTTCCGCGACGTCCCGTGACGCCAGAGCGTTGATAATGCCTCGTTCCCAGCCAGCCACCCATCCACCCACCCCCTCACCGTCCTCCCCTCCTCTCCCCTCTGCCTGTTCCTGCAGGACTCTCTGCACTCTGTTTGCACTGAGAGAGTGAACGATTAGTGAATGAATTGTTTAATGTTCTGTTTGTGTGTATTACTTCAAGTAGTAGTAGAGAATACATTGCAGACTGTTTGATTGCCTGACTGTTTGTGCTCGCGGCTCGCCACACGCCCGGACATGTCTGCAGTGCTGTAAAATAACTATAAGTACATTTACTCAAGTACTGTACTCAAGTAAAACTTTTAGGTATTTTTTACTTTACTTGGATACTTCCAATTTCCAATACTTTTACTTCTACTCCACTACATCTCAGAGGCAAATATTGTACTTTTACACCATTAAAATTATTTGAAAGCTTTTGTAACTAGAAATATTATAAAACATACATTAACCACTTTAGCCCTATTTTATACCTTGACTGTTTGAAAAAATAGCCGATCTGCAAGCTCACAGTTTTGAGCTTGTAGATCGGCCACTGCGCGACGCGTCCTACTGCGAGAATGAGAGTAATTTACTTAAGTAAAATACTTTTTCCACCTATGCGCGACGCTTCCTACTCTCCATGTGAGAATGAGAATACTTTTAATCAAGTAAAATATGTGAGTAGTTTTTCCACCAATTCGGGACTGACCAGTGGTGAAAGTGGTTTGAAATTCTTGCCTACTGTACTCCCTACTGTGAACCGAATCATATCGTTCATTTCAAAGAGCCGTTCAAAAGACTCGATTCGTTCGCGAACGTCCCACCCACTCGCTCCGTGTCAAACAAACACTGAAACGCAAACAGACTGGATCACACCAGTGGTGAAAGTGGTTTGAAATTCTTGCCGGAACTGTCATAAATTGCCGAAATAAAGCCGAAAAAAATTTGGAAGGCTCTAATCCCCCAAAACCCCTGAAATGCATAGAAAACTGCATTTTGGGAGGCCCACCTGCTGCCCTTCTATAATAAGCCTCTTCATATTGTTCATTGTTCCATAGACCAGTTATCTAAAGTAACTAAGTAGACCTACATTTACTAAAGTACTGTATTTAAGTACAGGTTTTAAGTATAGCCTAGACTACTTTACTGGAGTATTTCCAATACTTTTAATTCTACTCCACTACATCTCCCATTTCCAGATGCAGAATTGAATCATTTTGGTCTATTCTGCATTCATTGCCGCATGCAGGCACAGACACGAGTCCTCCTAGAGATGGGATTTATGGCTCTTTGAAGTGAGCCGGATCTCTGGGATCCGTTCCTTTCAAAGAGCCGTTCAAAAGACGTAGGCCTACATTTTGATACTTCTACTACTCAAGTACATTAACATTCCAAACTTCTACTTGATTGCAGTATTGATATTTCTAAAGAAATTGAGTAATTTTCCCACCACTGTTCATTAGAAAGGAACGGCTCCCTACTGTGAACCGAATCATATCGTTCATTTCAAAGAGCCGTTCAAAAGACTCGATTCGTTCGCGAACGTCCCACCCACTCGCTCCGTGTCAAACAAACACTGAAACGCAAACAGACTGGATCACACCAGTGGTGAAAGTGGTTTGAAATTCTTGCCGGAACTGTTATAAATTGCCGAAATAAAGCCGAAAAAATTTTGGAAGGCTCTAATCCCCCAAAACCCCTGAAATGCATAGAAAACTGCATTTTGGGAGGCCCACCTGCTGCCCTTCTATAATAAGCCTCTTCATATTGTTCATTGTTCCATAGACCAGTTATCTAAAGTAACTAAGTAGACCTACATTTACTAAAGTACTGTATTTAAGTACAGGTTTTAAGTATAGCCTAGACTACTTTACTGGAGTATTTCCAATACTTTTAATTCTACTCCACTACATCTCCCATTTCCAGATGCAGAATTGAATCATTTTGGTCTATTC
Organism: Nannobrachium achirus; assembly: GCF_963921795.1. Classification (NCBI taxonomy): domain Eukaryota; kingdom Metazoa; phylum Chordata; class Actinopteri; order Myctophiformes; family Myctophidae; genus Nannobrachium; species Nannobrachium achirus. Next base: position 46,934,940 of record NC_137831.1, on the reverse strand, counting down.
TGCATTCATTGCCGCATGCAGGCACAGACACGAGTCCTCCTAGAGATGGGATTTATGGCTCTTTGAAGTGAGCCGGATCTCTGGGATCCGTTCCTTTCAAAGAGCCGTTCAAAAGACGTAGGCCTACATTTTGATACTTCTACTACTCAAGTACATTAACATTCCAAACTTCTACTTGATTGCAGTATTGATATTTCTAAAGAAATTGAGTAATTTTCCCACCACTGTTCATTAGAAAGGAACGGCTCCCTACTGTGAACCGAATCATATCGTTCATTTCAAAGAGCCGTTCAAAAGACTCGATTCGTTCGCGAACGTCCCACCCACTCGCTCCGTGTCAAACAAACACTGAAACGCAAACAGACTGGATCACACTGACCTACACAAACCCACGGGAATAATTTAGAGGCACTTTATCAGAAAATATAACTAGTAGGCCTAACACTGTATGTTAATCTGACTTTAGTATAGGCTATTGTTTTCTTCCTGGACGTGCGTTTGTGGCTGGCTATTTAACATGGGATTTTGACAGCTGGCTTCTCCTCTTCTTAACGGAACGCCGTTCCGGCCCCGAATGTTTTAACGGAACGGGGGTTCCGGCCGTTCCGGCTCACTTTCACCACTGGGACTGACGTGTACGGTCCATACGAGAAACAGAGTACTTTAACTCAAGTAAAATATATGAGTGCCTTTTCCAGCACTACCGGTCCTACTGAATATTCTCGCACGCTCGCATGGACAGTCTGAGAGACCACACAGTATACTGTCTGGACAGTCTGAGAGACCACACAGTATACTGTCCGTGCGAGAATGAGAGTCGCTTATCGATCAAAGCGACTCTTCAGCTGCTTTAGTTCATCAGCTGGTCAAATGTGTATGGGCTTGGATATAGATATGGATGGACACTGGCTGGGCAGCAGAAGAGAGACATCACGTGTCACTCGCATTTGTGAAGGAACTTATAACTTTAATTCAAGTGGAAAACATTAGGCTACCTTCTTTTGGGTGAGTTAATCCAATATCGTGTCATTGATTGGTCCAGATGTAGAGAACACACATAAATCGAGAGACAGGGGAAAAACAGGAAGAGAGGAGGAAAAATAAGTAAATAAAATCATCCACAAGCACAGGATTTTACCCTCCAGACGAGCACCCATCTCTGGCAGGATGGATCAAAGGGAAGATACGCCCTGTGGGCGGCTCTAAATACCATAGATTTGCGTGGGGTTATTGGTTACAGGATAAATTAAACAAGTGTAACATCATACCAGACCAAAGATCCGCAACCAGCAGCTACCAATATTTACAAGCAAGCAAGGATCTATAACTCTCTCTCTCTCTCTCTCTCTCTCTCTCTCTCTCTCTCACACACACACACACACACACACACACACACACACACACACATACACACACACACACACACACACACAGAAAAAGGCTGGCTAACTCCATAGTGAACACAAACAGTTAGTTAAATAAAGCCATGTCGAACCTTAAGAAAATATCCAATTTTATATTGAGGTGCCCAGATGTCCTAAAGTGCTATTCCTTGGAGGCACACAACACAACGTGTCATCCAGCTTCTTTGAACAAACCCGAAAACTTTAGTTCAATTATGGTCAATTTAAAAGCTATCCATGTCCTATGGATGTCTGTACCCCAAGTAAATATTCCACTGTGGAAACACACGTTTAATTTGGGTATTCAGATAAAGCCCGGTGCCATGTTTGTTTATCAGCGTGCTGTCAGAGAGAGGTTCAGACAGTCACTGTGATTGGTTGAGAAACCAGTAGTTTTATACCTCCCGCCCCCATTCGCTGTGATTGGTTTAGAAGCCATGCTATGGGTGCTTCAAAGGGTAAAAACAAGGGAATTTCAGATTTTCTTCTCCTTAATCATATTGCGTGTTTATACGATCATAAATAAATTAAAAAAAAATAAAAAATTGGCTCAGTGCCCTGTGCACGTGCACACATTGCACAAGCCAAGACCCGGCTCTGATCTCTGGGCTTGCTGGTCAACAGTGCCTCGCTAGAAGAGCCGGGTCGCGAAGAAACACGGCCCCCAGGCTAGTACATAGACGCATGCTTCACTTTATATATATATATATATATATATAGAAAGGCCATGATGCTATCCCACACAGCTGTGTTCACTTGTAGTTTGTAATCCACAGCAGCAGAGCCTGTCTGCACTGCAGTGACATGAAACCTCCATTTCAGAACGAAAAATATTATAAATAAATTAAAGTTAAGTGTGTTTCGCAGTAAAACATTTGAAAATAACAATGAATATCACAAATATTTCTTTGCATGTCATACATAGTGACAGTGATGCCTACACAGATGCAATTGATTAATAATAAAATTATTCATAATAAAATGTAAGCTTTATACAGTGGTGGAAAAAATACTCAAATTCATTGCTTAAATAAAAGTATCCATACTGAAACATACAAATACTTTGTTACAAGTAAAAGCCTGGAATTCAAAATGTATTGAGTAAAAGGTACTCTGCCTTCACCCGATGACAACTCCAAAAGAACTACATGGCCAAATATCATATCTGGTTCCTCCTCAAGCGGAACCGCCCACGTCCACAAAGCATTGTGGGAAATTTATTATTTTTTGGAAGAGACTTTGACTGAACACAGAACTTTGATGAACACAGTGCGTTCCAGTGTGAGTGCAGCCTCACTCCCTCTCACACACACACACACACACACACACACACACACACACACACACACACACCGAGTTTAAGTTGAGTGACACCTCCCGAACCGCTGAATGACGTCATATCGTGGTCTGGACAGTGCCGAACCAAAATAAACTCAGCTCCTTAATAAAGTATGAATCGACCCTAAAGGATGTCCAAATAAATGTAAAATAAATACATAAATAAAGAGGCACTTTTTAAGTTATAATCAGTTTCTCCCTACACCCTCTACTTCGGGACCACGCCTCTTCCGCGACGTCCCGTGACGTCAGAGCGTTGATAATGCCTCGTTCCCAGCCAGCCACCCATCCACCCACCCCCTCCCCTCCCCTCCCCTCCCCTCCCCTCCCCTCTGCCTGTTCCTGCAGGACTCTCTGCACTCTGTTTGCACTGAGAGAGTGAACGATTAGTGAATGAATTGTTTAATGTTCTGTTTGTGTGTATTACTTCAAGTAGTAGCAGAGAATACATTGCAGACTGTTTGATTGCCTGACTGTTTGTGCTCGCGGCTCGCCACACGCCCGGACATGTCTGCAGTGCTGTAAAGTAACTATAAGTACATTTACTCAAGTTCTGTACTCAAGTAAATTTTTAGTTATTTTTTACTTTACTTGGATACTTTCAATTTCCAATACTTTTACTTCTACTCCACTACATCTCAGAGGCAAATATTGTACTTTTACACCATTAAAATTATTTGAAAGCTTTTGTAACTAGAAATATTATAAAACATACATTACCACTTTAGCCCTATTTTATACCTTGACTGTTTGAAAAAATAGCCGATCTGCAAGCTCACAGTTTTGAGCTTGTAGATCGGCCACTGCGCGAAGCGTCCTACTGCGAGAATGAGAGTAATTTACTTAAGTAAAATATGCAAGTACTTTTTCCACCTATGCGCGACGCTTCCTACTCTCCATGTGAGAATGAGAATACTTTTAATCAAGTAAAATATGTGAGTAGTTTTTCCACCAATTCGGGACTGACGTGTACGGTCCATACGAGAATGAGAGTACTTTTACTCAAGTAAAATATGTGAGTACCTTTTCCAGCACTGCCGGTCCTACTGTATATTCTCGCAGTATACTGACCGTGCGAGAATGAGAGTCGCTTATCGATCAAAGCGACTCAGCTGCTTTAGGTCATCAGCTGGTCAAATGTGTATGGACTTGGATATAGATATGGATGGACACTGGCTGGGCAGCAGAAGAGAGACGTCACGTGTCACTCGCATTTGTGAAGGAACTTATAACTTTAATTCAAGTGGAAAACATTAGGCTACCTTCCTTTGGTTGAGTTAATCCAATATCGTGTCATTGTCCAGATGTAGAGAACACACATAAATCGAGAGACAGGGGAAAAACAGGAAGAGAGGAGGAAAAATAAGTAAATAAAATCATCCACAAGCACCGAGGAACAGGATTTTACCCTCCAGACGAGCACCCATCTCTGGCAGGATGGATCAAAGGGAAGATACGCCCTGTGGGCGGCTCTAAATACCATAGATTTGCGTGGGGTTATTGGTTACAGGATAAATTAAACAAGTGTAACATCATACCAGACCAAAGATCCGCAACCAGCAGCTACCAATATTTACAAGCAAGCAAGCATCTATAACTCTCTCTCTCTCTCTCTCTCTCTCTCTCTCTCTCTCTCTCTCTCTCTCTCTCTCTCTCACACACACACACACACACACACACACACACACACACACACACACACACACACACACACACAGAAAAAGGCTGGCTAACTCCATAGTGAACACAAACAGTTAGTTAAATAAAGCCATGTCGAACCTTAAGAAAATATCCAATTTTATATTGAGGTGCCCAGATGTCCTAAAGTGCTATTCCTTGGAGGCACACAACACAACGTGTCATCCAGCTTCTTTGAACAAACCCGAAAACTTTAGTTCAATTATGGTCAATTTAAAAGCTATCCACGTCCTATGGATGTCTGTACCCCAAGTAAATATTCCACTGTGGAAACACACGTTTAATTTGGGTATTCAGATAAAGCCCGGTGCCATGTTTGTTTATCAGCGTGCTGTCAGAGAGAGGTTCAGACAGTCACTGTGATTGGTTGAGAAACCAGTAGTTTTATACCTCCCGCCCCCATTCGCTGTGATTGGTTTAGAAGCCATGCTATGGGTGCTTCAAAGGGTAAAAAAAAACAAGCGAATTTCAGATTTTCTTCTCCTTAATCATATTGCGTGTTTATACGATCATAAATAAAAAAATAAACAAAAAGAAATTGTCTCAGTGCCCTGTGCTGATCTCTGGGCTTGCTGGTCAACAGTGCCTCGCTAGAAGAGCCGGGTCGCGAAGAAACACGGCCCCCAGGCTAGTACATAGACGCATGCTTCACTATATAATGGATACGGAAAATACGGGCGGCGGATTCTTAAAAAATATATATATATACAAATGCAAATGTATAGCAGACACGTTGCTAGTCAATTAAGAAAGTTATGAGTTCACTTTATTAGAAAGAGTGAGAAATATTGTAATTCACTAGTTTGCAAATCCCGCCCCATTCTGCCCTGTTACTATGATGGGACATTTGACCCTAGGCAGATTGTTTTTATAGTGGCAGTGAATGGGATTTTTTTATGTTTTCATAGCCTCATTACAGCTATATAAAGTACCAAAGGAAAAACATCTAGGTGATATTAATAAAAAGGGAAGACAAAGGTACAGTAGTTACATTGCAAAACAGGGGGTTTCCCCGAAAATATATGTTTTAATTTGTTTAATCCCAGTGGGACAGAATCACTATTGCAGATTCTTTTATAGTGGAAGTGGATGGGATTTTTTTTCCCTTCATAGCCTCATTACAGCTAAAGTACCAAAAAAACACATCTACGTGATATTAATAAAAAGGGAAGAAAAAGGTACAGTAATTACATAGCAAAACAGTAATTTCCCCCCGAAAATATATGTTTTAATTAGTTTAATCCTCTGGATCAGAGAGAGAATAGAAATAGAAAAAGAAAGCGCATTGCATCTTGGGTAGGAAGAGGACAGGCTGGCAACGTTCTCCTCACATAATAGGCTGGCTTTTCGTAATTCTGCCCATTTAAATTATATGTACCCAATCGTGACTCTTAGACCATTGATAAGGTCCATGTGAACTAGTTTGTTGAAGCTTATTCGTTATGATGAGCGAGATCGCTTGCCGTCGCTATCACCTCCCGCGGCCGTACCGGGCGAACTCCGTGTCGCGCAGTGCGGACAGTTCTTGAAAGACGCATTCAACATTCTCCACTGCACAAACTCCACCCCCGATAGCAAAAAGTGAATGGTTTTTTCTGGTTGGCCAGTCAGGGAGTCTCAGGGACCAATCAGAAGGCTGACAAACGGTGAATTCCCAAGGCGTGTTCCCAATGAGTTTCAATGGGATTTTAGAGAATCACGTGATGTAGATCAAACATCAGACGTCATGATTTTGCTCGGCCATTCCCGAGCTGGTGGAGGAGGACGAGTTTTGAGAAAGTGGGCTTTTGGAACCTCCGTCTGAATACAACTCTGAAAACAGGCAAGATAACTATATGGTTGCTTTGGCAAATATTTTCACAACTACCTAACAATTACATTGGGAGAATTTGGGACAAAGTAGAGGCCATTATGCTACTCTCACTTTAAGTTGCTTGATTCAGTATTTAGATATTTGGTATTGATTTAATCAGACACGTCCCCTTCCTATACAAACTCGATGTTACTTCAAACTCCATTTTAACCATGATAGGTTAATTTTTTTCTGGGGATTCATACTACCCTCCGGATACATGAGCTGGCTGTGTTTTTTCATTAATTGTTTTCATTTATTTTTAATATACTTTTATTAAAACACGGCCAGCTCGCGTACCCGGAGGGAAGTATGAGTTCCCAGAACGGTATTTTTGATGAATCTATCATGGTTAAAATGGAGTTTGAAGTGTCTGATAAAATCTAAATATTAAATTCACTTAAAAACTGTCCCGGGTGTTTCCAAAAGCCTGAGTAAATGATAAAAGGACCAAAAGTATTTTTGAAAGTAAATATCCCTTTAAGGCACTAAAGTCAAACATACTGATAATGAACAGCCTCTTTAACTCCCTCACACATTTTAAAAAATAGCAGATCTACAAGCTTACAATGCAATGTGACACAAAGTGAGCTTGTATATCACCTATTTTCAAATAGGACAGCTTGAAGGGTGTTAATTGTAGTGGAGTAAAAAGTATAGTATTTGCCTCTGATTTGTAAAATGACAAAAATATCAGATCTACAAGCTCATTGCATTGCAACATGTTGTGAGCTTGTGAATCTACTATTTTCAAAAATATTAATATTTTTGAATAACAGTATGAAGCAGGGCTTAATCTTAAGCTGGCCGCACACTAGCCGATAATCGGGCTATTTAATTACCCTCCCGACAATCGGGCTGCCACCGACTGAAACGGGCCCGACAATCGGGCATGAACGTCGTCTAGCGTGAGGTCTCACAGATCCACTCGGAGCCCAGCCGAGTGGCTCGGAGGACGATCGGGGGTTGCCCGACTCTTTTCAAACATGTTTGATATTTTCCTGGATCAGTACTGGTCTGGAATAGCAGCAGGGGACTGATTGAAAATAGGTACAGCAGCCGCTGATAGACGCAAGTCTCTGAGCATCTGAGTGACAGAGCTATCTCTTTTTCTCTCTCTACACACACACACACACACACACACACACACACACACACACACACACACACACACACACACACACACACAAAATCAATCAATCAATCAACAAAGACGTAAAACTAGGCCAAACCAATTAGTGCAAGTCTGGACTCGCTAATAACTTTCCAGCTCTGCTCTCCTCCTCCAACTCCAATTAAGTTACATTAAACTTATGGTTCTCACTCTCAAATGTATGATAAACCTGTGCATTCTCCATGTTTCCACCTCAAAGAGAGAGAGAGTTCTTCAAATGGACCAGACAGAACCGTCCTCTTTCTTTCTCTCTCTCTCTCTCTCTCTCTCTCTCTCTCTCTCTCTCTCTCTCTCTCTCTCTCTCTCTCTCTGGGACATTGGATTTGGATCTCCGTGCCCTCGGATCTTTTTTTAATGATTAGTCTATATTTGATTGATCCATCCGCCCACACCGCGATAATTTGTTAAAAGACAGGGGAAATCATGATTGAAAGCCTATAGGCCATGGCCACTAAAGTAAAAGCAGACACGTGCCTGTCTTGAACTTGAAACTGTCTTGAACTTGAACCGTCCGTGGTGGAAGCAGCCTACAACAGCAGCTCACCCCACGTCAGTCACTTTCTCTGATGGTCCGTGCACGGTGCAGTTATGTAATCTCTACTCCTTTCAAGTTCCAATTGGCCATAGGTACAGCGTGCATGTAGTTTAATTAATGGGCCATCATCAACTCGTTGTTTGATCTACCAGCTGGGTTAACAACTCCTGGCTACTCCGGGCACAGCGCGCCCCGCATAGCCAGGCGTTTCGTATTTTAACAGACAGCAGGTTTAGAAAATATGCGCGCACGTTACCTTAACTATTATAAAATAAAATGACTTTATCAAAACTGACAATGATAAACCTGGAGCGGACATGAAAGAAACATAATGGATATAGGCCTAATAGGCCTGTCCTTTTTAAAGCATTACAGTATATTTGGGACTGAAAACTTGTCCCCCCCCCCCCCCAAAAAAAAGCAATACACATAAATACACTGCTTATTATTTCAAATAATGATCCACATCCATCCTCCCAGGTTGTATCATGATTGCTTGCGATGGGAATTAAAACTCAATGGTCGCGAGTTTGTTTTATATCAGCAGAAATAGTCACTACCAGTCCGTCAGGCGCAGACTGGAGTGGGAACAGCGCACGAGTGCAAGTAGGCCTACACGCCCACTGCCTGATCTACAAACCCTACAATGTGGCGCGGAGGGACGCAGTTTGATCTTGGAGATCTGATGTTCTCTGCGCAACACAATCATACGACTAATCATAAATCAGACACCATGAGAAGCACCAGCAGACAGCGCGCAGCACTTGACTTTAGCAGTGGAGAGAGAGGGGGAAAGTCGATCAGAGTTGATCCATGGATGAACATGAAACGCGTCAAAGTGAACTCATAGTCATAGTATCATTTGAAGCTTTTTTTTTTGTTCGTTGCGTGAGGCAATGGTGTGTTTGTGAGTGGATAGCATAATGTGTTTGTTTTTATGTGCGTCTGCGCGCGTGTTGCAAGGCGAAGCTCTCGGAACAGCGACGTTTTGTATTCATTATATAAATTATTTATTTATTATTGCTGTGTTTGGGCCCGACTCAATCGGAATAGAATCCTGTAGCGTGCGGTGCGCCCGACTGTTCAAAACGGCTAGTGTGAGCCCGTTTAGATTCTCTGGCCAGATAATCTGAAAAAATGATCCTGTAGTGTTTAATTCTACCCGATTCAGTCGGGCCCGATTATCGTGTAGTGTATGGCCAGCTTTAGGTATTAATAGTAATCTAAACATACATAATACTGTACAGTTTTCAAATAATTTTAGTGGAGTAAAAATTACAATATTTGCTTCTGAGATGTAGTGGAGTAAAAGTACAAATGATTGATAAATGGAAACACAGTAGTCATGTAAAGTAAAAGTAACTCAAAATTGTACTTAAGTAAATGCAGTACTTGATTAGATGTACTTAGGTACTTAACACCACTGACCATTTCAGCCCTATACGTATACTGTAAAACAATATTGAAAATAGCAGATCTACAATCTCACTGCACATTGCGATGCAAAGCATTGTGAGGTGTGCTACTTTCACTATTTATTGTGAAAACAGAGCTACATCCCTATACACAATAAAATCCTTAGTGTTAATTTATACTCTACAATGTATTAATGTAACCAAATGGACCAGTAAGGGTTCATTTATACACTGTTAAATTAACAGGAAGGCCTTTATTCAACATTATACTTAAACATTATAACAGTACAAAAGTATCAAAATATACTTACGGTACAAAAGTAAAAGTACTCATAATGAATGGCCTGGATTTAATTTGCGTTTTCTCTGTCTAATGTTTTAAAAATCATCAGACCTACAAGTTCACAATGCGTCAAATGTGACACATAGTGAGCTTTTAGATCAATGTGTCATGATGCGACATATGAGCTTGTAGATCTGCTTTGTTCACTATTTTTAATTCAAAAATGAAAATGTTGACATAATTGTAACAATGTTGACAAATGTTGATAATTTGCCCAAAATAAGGATGCCAGGTTCAAATATAAAAAAATAAATAAATGTACCCCCATTGATTCCGGAAGGAGACCCAGATTTCATCCGGAATCAATGGGGTCAATTTAGTACAATACATTTGTTGTCTTAGGAATTCACACCCATTCACACACGCACACACACTCTTAGGAATGCGACAAATACCAAAAAAATATCAACTCAAGTCTCCATGGCATGAGTAATCAATAGAAAAAAAGTATATTGGAGTGAACTACTCCTTTAAGTTCAGTTCAGGTCATTTTGACCTGTTTTACATTTTCATTTGAAAAAAAAAGGTAGAAGTTTATTTTTTTTCCACCTGAAACTGAATGGCCTTAAAGATTCTTCTGTGATGAAGATGCAGAAAAAAGTGTTCCACCCCGAACTTAACTGGATAACTGCCAGGCGCCACAAGGTGCCGCTAGAGTGCCAGCCATTCCTCCATAAGGCTTCATAGTAAGATCCGGTTAACCACGAAGAAGTGGCTTGTGTTTTTTCTGCAAACAGTGTTATGAACGTGAAGTGGAGGCCAAGAGCTAACAGTTAGCTATCGGCTATTTATTTTTTTAGAAGACCGATCTGAAGCTATTCAGCCGCAAAAAAAACTTTTCCACTGCACTCGGAACACAATTCAGAGAAAATGAGTTCTAAAGATGTGACTTTGTATTGTTTTGGGCGGCGCGTTTCGGCGACGTTACCCGATTACGGGCCGGTGGAAAGAGTGCTTGGTAGGCGGCTTGGATCCAGGGGCTAGACCGGGGCTTCGTTGAGGCCTGCGATTATTTAATTCATTTTTTTAAAGGAACCAAAGATTTTCGGTTTTTGTAAACCTTAATACGTCTTGCAAAAATAGAGTTTTTTTGGGGGGGGCTCTAAACTTTATTCTAAACCATTTTCAATGGAATGAATCGTCGCAACATGTAGCATGGCTAGTTGGAAAGCGATGGACGACCCAGGACCACCCACGTCGCTACTAGCAGCTCAGGGTAAGTAAAATAGCAAAAAGAAATAGTATTGGAATGAAAAAAAAAGAAAAGAAAATATTCGGTTTTAGCACTAAAAGAGTTAAGGTAGCAGATATACAAGCTCACAGCGTACGTACTGCTCTGTGAGCTTGTCCAATAGCATCCAGCTGCAGACTTGCAGACCGCGTGAGCGTTGATATGTGAGCTGTTCTGTGTGAGGACCGGAAGTCCTCTCCTCTCCTCTCCTCTCCTCTCCTCTCCTGCGATCGGGGGATAGTCACAGGGGAGATAAATCAATCTCTCCTGTGATTCGCTAACGTCTACGGAGAAATGTTCTGCGTATCGTGCCTACATGTAGCTCCTCCCTGACCACTACCGATTGGTCTGGGGTATTATAAGTCATATCTAGCTTGGTGCCTCCCACAATGTCCCTCTGTGGCCAAAGGGCAGACTTATTACACTATTACTACTACTATTGCCCTACTATTACCATAATGTGTCACAGTAAGATGTGTTCTGAGCTTTTAGATCACTTGTCTGATGTAATAGATGGATAAAGAAAATTACCAAGTGTAGGCTCCTTGGGGACCCTGTCAGCTGGTCCTTGGTGAGAATGAATGAGGTCCACACACTTGAACCCTAGCATCCCTGTTATATGGGGATTCTGCTGAACATAGAGTGTAAATGTGAGCCATCATCTCTCAAAAGTAGTTTTGCAAGAATGGAGTTTCCCCCAAATGCCTTTTGTTTACATATCACTTCTATCTTGTATTTAGGAATCTGATAAAATGCTTGTAGTACTGTATGCCAACATTATGCATTGACATGTTTTGGACATTGTTTAGGCACCTGTACTTACATGCAAATAAGCTAGCACTTCTGTCTGCTTTTCAGAACAAAAAAAACTACATTGTTGCAATGATATTCCACAACTCACTGTTATCATATTTATTATAGCATTTTCTTAGTACAAAACAAAATATGTTTCTGTCTCTCTTTACTTACTTACTTCGTTTTCAATATATGCTGGGCAGCATATAGCAACAGTACCTAACACCTACAAAGGGTAGCCAAATGATGTCTGTCTGTCTGTCTGTCTGTCTGTCTGTCTGTCTGTCTGTCTGTCTGTCTGTCTGTTTGTATGACACGTCAACATAAAAGGGTTAGTATTAATTTGTGGTCCTTGACACACAAAGGTTAGAGAACCACTAGCACACATATGTAATTATTGAGAACAATAGGCCTACACATAAAATATATCTCCTATCATGTAGCCTACACAAGAGCATAGGAGCTCTTGAGACAGACACTTAAAACCTGGATGAAAATAGCCGATCTACAAGCTTGTAGTAGTTTTGGAATCTAGATCTACAAGCTCACAACGCGTTCCATTGGTATGCACCAGTATCACACCAGTCCTATGTCACCTTCACTGGCTCCCAGTCAAACAAATAACAGCTTTTGTTGTTTTTCTAAGTACTCAAAGACAAACAAAACAGAGATATAATGGTATACACTGTGGAGGGGGTTTAACCCATTTAGACTGGGAACACATTATTTTGTGCTTTAACTATTGAAAAACAGCATATACTGTATACAAGCTCACAGCGCTGCGACGAGTGCGGATGCTGATGGTCCTACTTTTCTTTTTATAATCTTCAAAAATTTGCATTTATAATATGAATGAGAATGAAAACAATGACAATAAGTCAATTTACTGTGCAAACAGCGACAATATAATACAATAATGAATAAAAAGAAAAACTATTACAGCAGCCTTTGTAAGAGCACCTACCGTATATTGCAAATAGGCAAATAATGCCCTGCTTCTTCACAAAGTAGTGAAAATATAAAATCTGCAAGCAGACGTGTCACATAGCACTTTTAGATCAGCTATTTTAATTAAAGGTAAAAACAAACAAGGAAGCCCTCCTAAATGACAAGCCTTCTCCTTGGCAGGGGCCTCTGGCTCACCTCACCCTCCCTGACACCCTCTAGTACAGTGGTTCTCAACCTGTGGGTCAGGCCTGGGGACACACCAAATTATTTTGGGGGGTCCCCAGAAGATTAACTTAATGTACAACATTGTTTTCTCACTCAACAGTAAACAAACCAACATAAAAGTTAAAGTGTATAGAAGGTATCTGCACATTCACACAGTGACAATTTAAGGACTTTTTATATAAATAAATTACATATTGGTTAAATTGTCAAATATCAGAGGCAGAAGTTGTGAAAATAGCTGATCTACATGCTCACAACGCCTCGCAATGTAGATCTGATATTTTCACAATTGAACAAAATGTAATGCCTCAACTCCTGTGCTTGTCAGGGTGGGGGGGGGTCCACAGTTAAAATATGATTATTTTGGGGGTCGTGGCCTGAAAAGGTTGAGAACCACTGCTCTAGAAGTGAGGTAAGGATATGGTGGAGGACCATCAGTTGTCTTGTTGTCTAGTTTCACACCTCTGAGGATGGTGGAGGGGGGGACTGGGTGGCTGGCTGGAAAATCTGCAAAACCTACAAAAAGAGCTCAAGTGACAACTTGTGTGATTTGATACTTTAATACAAAACTATTTAATTGGAAATATTTTTTACATACTGCATAATGTGTGAAATAATTTAACCACAGTATGGTTGCAGAGTAAAGTACTGTTGTATGATGGACTGAAGTCACTGAACTGGACTGTCATGAAATATAGAATTGTGAAATTTGACATTTCACATAAACCTTTTACAGCAGAGACATTTAGGTGACATTTAGGATTTAGAGCCGTGAGGAGTTGAACCCCAATAACAAGTTAGTGAGGTGTACACCCCAAAAACAAGTCGTTTCCGAAACCGGCTCTTTGGTATTGCCTGTCGTCACCATTTAGTCAACTGCAAGTGCATTAAACATTAGAAAACATGTGAATATCTATCAGCCCAAAGCCCATTAAAGTGTATGTGCTAATTTGTAAACACATGGCTATCTGATTGATGTATTATAATGATAAGTGCATTCAGGTATTATGAATAAATACAGTGATTGCTGCCCTTAAATACGGCGAGTGCCGCGCTGCGAGCTTGTAGATTGATTGATTGATTGATTGAAGACTTTATTCGGAGTTTGTATAGAAAAAAGTACAGTTTCATGACAGTACAGTTCACTGGTACAAGGTCAACTAAAAGGAGATCCTAGGAAAGCACTTGGCTTATTTACACAGGAAACCACTGAAGTAGCTCATATAAAAATTGTGAACATTTGTGCAAAACTTTCTATGTCAGTGGTGCTCAAATCTTTTCATGTGAAGGACCCCCAAAATGATATGTATGTGGCTCAATATTTAGTTCCAGGGACCCCCCAGAAGCAAAATTTTAGTTACAAATATTTGTTTAAAAAAATACATATATTCGGTGCCGCGCTGTGAGCTTGTATATCTGCTGTTTTTCAATAGCTAAAGTATAAAATAATTAAGGCCCCTCCACCTTGGCCTTGGGCCCTAGTAACTCAGTCCCACTCCCCCCAGTCATACTGTAGCTTTAGACATATGATACTCCAGGTTTTGTTAATGCAGCATTTTAGAATTTTAGACACTTTAATCAGCACCTTTACATCAGCTGGTTGAAAATAGCCGATCTATAAGCTTGAAGGTAGGCTGTTTAAAATAGAATAGCCTAATAGTGAACGTTTTGAAGTATTTGCAAAACAATGTTCACTGAGACATACAGACAAGCCCCATCACCACACATGCATGTAAACTTCACACCTTCATCCATGACAATAAAAAAGAATTGTCATGTTAAATAGCCTAGCTGTCCTGTCAGGTTATAATGAATAAAAATAAAAACGGAGCTGCTAGCTAGCTCCAGCTAGCTAACTACCAGTCAGCCCTGTACAGCCCTGTACACATTCAAATCAGATATCAGATGATCTAAAAATGAATCCTCTATAATCCCCATATATTAACAGGTCACCTGGCCATCAAAACGATTGGTTTGCCTATGTCAGAAATGACTAATTCATGCATAAATGGCACTTTAAACAGGCGATGCTAATACACAAATGTTTTAGCTTTGGCTGTCATTGGATCAAAGATGTCCAAATACAATGAAATCAGGCATTCTAGACACAATGATACCTGTGTTTGGTGGCGTTGTGGCATTCTGTGTAAATCTAATGCACAACTGTACATACCTGTATATGACTCTGTTATCTTCTATACTTCCAAGTAGCCTGCTAGCTACCAGGCAGTGGCAGACTGAGTGTGTGAGTGCTGTTGTGATGCAGGTGGGCGGGCACTATAGTTCCAGCTACGTGAGGGTATTGAATGCACAACTATTGGTAGTTTCAGCTTAGTGAGCGTATGAGGGTAAAACGAGGGCAGTGAGCGATTGGTCGACTGAGCCAACGGAGGTAAAACGGCCAATGGGCGCAGTAGGCTTGGTGGAGGGCGGTGCTCTGGACTGCTCTCCCCTGCTTTCGACTCCTGCGATCTCCTCTCCTCTCCACTCCTCTCCTCTCCTCTCCTCTCCTCAATGGGTTAATGGAAGCAATGCCCCCCCCCCCCCCCCCCACGGTGACAATAACACTCTAAACTCTATAAACAACAACAACAACAATAATAATATTGATGAGGTTTTAATTAGTTGTGATGTTTTGTCATGTGTTTTCTTACAGATTCCTGTCCACTTTCACTGGATGTGAACACAGCACACAACCTCCTCTCCATGTCAGAGGAGGACAGAAAGGTGACTTGGACACCACAACCCCAAAGTTACCCTGCTCATCCAGAGAGATTCACCTCTTACTGCCAGGTGTTGAGTAAAGAGAGTCTGTGTGAAGGTGGGAGGTCCTACTGGGAAGTGGAATGGAGTGGAGTGGGGGTCCGTATAGCAGTCTGTTATAAAGACATCAACAGACAGGGTGATGAGTCAGGGTTTGGATACATTAGCAAGTCATGGTGTTTACGTTGCTTTAATGGAAGCTGCACGTTCACACACAACAATGTTGATACTGCAGTGTCAGGACGTTGGTCCTCCAGAGGCAGAGTGGGGGTGTACATGGATCACAGTGCAGGGACTCTGTCATTTTACAGTGTTACTGACACCATGACCCTCCTCCATACAGTTCACACCACCTTCACACAACCTCTGTATGCAGGGATAAATGTTGGTTATGGAGCTACAGCAGAGCTGTGTAAGATGTGGTAGAGAGAGAGAGAGAGAGAGAGAGAGAGAGAGAGAGAGAGAGAGAGAGAGAGAGAGAGAGAGAGAGAGAGGGGGGGGGGGGGGGGGGTCAGGTGCTGCAGTGCTGATAGAAGTACTCATATAGTTTGGACTTGAGTAAAAGTAGAAATACCACATTGTAGAAATAAATGTTACCAGCGTTCTGAATTCTACTTAGCAAAAGTAAAAGTACTCGTTATGCAGAATGTATTTCAGAGTCATATTTAATCATGTTATTAATTAAAACTACTATTGTTGATCATTAACCAGTTATGACCGATGTTATGGTTTGGCCATTCGAAAATAGCAGATCTACGAGCTCACAATGCGGAGCGCTGTGAGCTTGTAGATCTGCTATTTCTTTCGAATTCTTTTGAATTTGTTTTTGATTTATTATTCAGACTCACTCCAAACATGTTCATGTTAAGGACCCCCAGATTAAAGTCAAGGACCCCCATATTGATGTCAAGGACACCCAGATTAATGTCAAGGACCCCCATATTAATGTGCCAGGGACCCCCAAGAGAGAAGATTGTTTTTCAACATTTAAAAAATAAATCCAAGGTATAAAACAGCCATGGTTGAAGTGGTTAAGCTGGTTGTGCTACTATAATAACACATTTAGCTGGGGACCCCCTGGGACCTCCTTCAAGGACCCCTGGATGATGGATCACTTTGAGAGAGAACCACTGCTCTAAGTCTAAGATATGATGCCCTGTGATGCAGACTGTAGTTAACGTTTTTATCCAGAAGGTGGCAGCAAAACCATGCAATTCAATGTACCATCAGTCATAAGCCTGTGTTCT
The DNA here is from genome assembly GCF_963921795.1 of Nannobrachium achirus. Lineage (NCBI taxonomy): Eukaryota > Metazoa > Chordata > Actinopteri > Myctophiformes > Myctophidae > Nannobrachium > Nannobrachium achirus. Next base: position 46,917,973 of record NC_137831.1, on the reverse strand, counting down.
GCTGTTCTGCTTCCTACTCTACACTTTTAAAATGTCATTGTGTGAATAACGGTGTGATTATAAAAGCACTGCCAACAGAAGTGTGATTCAACATGTCATAATGTGTAGATAATGATACATTGTTGATACATAAATAACATGTAATAATACAATAATAACTAGACGTACTGTTCCTACGAAACAGTGTGGGCTCGCTCGTAAATACATAAAAAAAAAACTAAAATAAAAACTCGTTGTTTTTCCTTCATTTCTTATGTTTGCCAACGTGACTATATTCTGCAGTGTGCTAACTGTCATGTGAAGCTCAACCAATACTCCAGCTAACACCACTCCCAGATGTTTTTCTGCCAATTGCAACTCATTGGCTAAGGGCCCTGCCTTTGTACTGTCCGTGACGGAACTTGGTAAATAAATAATGAAGATAACATGGTGTTCTGTTATGGTGTCAGGGGTCTTCAAGGACCCTTAGTTGGTAAATAAATAATGAAGATAACATGGTGTTCTGTTATGGTGTCAGGGGTCTTCAAGGACCCTTAGTTGGTAAATAAATAATGAAGATAACATAGTGTTCTGTTATGGTGTCAGGGGTCTTCAAGGACCCTTAGTTGGTAAATAAATAATGAAGATAACATGGTGTTCTGTTATGGTGTCAGGGGTCTTCAAGGACCCTTAGTTGGTAAATAAATAATGAAGATAACATGGTGTTCTGTTATGGTGTCAGGGGTCTTCAAGGACCCTTAGTTGGTAAATAAATAATGAAGATAACATGGTGTTCTGTTATGGTGTCAGGGGTCTTCAAAGACCCTTAGTTTGTAAATAAATAATGAAGATAACATGGTGTTCTGTTATGGTGTCAGGGGTCTTCAAGGACCCTTAGTTGGTAAATAAATAATGAAGATAACATGGTGTTCTGTTATGGAGTCAGGGGTCTTTAAAGACCCTTAGTTGGTAAATAAATAATGAAGATAACATGGTGTTCTGTTATGGTGTCAGGGGTCTTCAAGGACCCTTAGTTGGTAAATAAATAATGAAGATAACATGGTGTTCTGTTATGGTGTCAGGGGTCTTCTAGGACCCTTAGTTGGTAAATAAATAATGAAGATAACATGGTGTTCTGTTATGGTGTCAGGGGTCTTCAAAGACCCTTAGTTGGTAAATAAATAATGAAGATAACATAGTGTTCTGTTATGTTGTCAGGGGTCTTCAAGGACCCTTAGTTGGTAAACTAGACCAGGTCACCTGGTCGTGCCAGACCCGCAATGAAAACTAGTATGGCACTGAACTAACACATGAACACACAGGATTTTATAGTCTCAGCAACAAAGCGTAGTGAGCTTGTAGATCGGCTGTTTTCACTAGTATGGCACTGAACTAACACATGAACACACAGGATTGTATAGGCTGAGCAGCTGGAAATGTTTGTGAGCTTGTAGATGGGCTGAGGAATTTATAGTGTCAGCAGCTCGTCAGCCAACTCATCTCAGCTGGTCCTGTACAGGTGACGGCACTCAAGGCAATCAGCCCAGCAAGGGAAGGGAGGGGCAGATGAGCAGGCACACTGAGGAAAAGAGGGACAGGCACACTGAGGAAAAGAGGGACCGACAGACCGACCGACAGACCGACCGACAGACCGACCGACAAAGCCTTATGTAGGCCGACCCCCTGGGTCTGGCAATACATAATGAAGATAACATGGTGTTCTGTTATGGTATCAGGGGTCTTCAAGGACCCTTAGCCAGTGTTGTACCCGAACGCGTTCAAAGAACGATCGTTCATGAACACGTTCATATTTTGGGCGAATGTGAACTGAACGTTCTTGTTTTCGCTTGATGAACGATATTGTCGAACGCGGTCATTCTGACGCCCGTGAACGGCGTTCGTCGGCGTTCGTCGGCCGTTCATTCGGCGGTCCACGCCTCCGCGGTCGTCTGTCCTCTCGTTTCTCTTTTCATTCACATGCTCCAATAGCACGCACTGCACGCAGCTCCTCGTGAACGTTGATATGCGGTGCTGTCTGCACTCTGCAGCTGCACTGTGAATCTCCTCGTCCTCCTCGTTACGTCTAGCAAGCCTGACTATACTTTGTCGTATGTGTGTTGCACGGCGTAAATAGCTGATCTGCAAGCTCACAACACGTCGCATCCACGAGACAACGTGAGCTTGTAGATCAGCTATTTTAACCAACGCAGACACATGCTGTGCGCGAGGTTTAGAAACTTCTGCCTTCAGCCCTTCACAATAAGGGTGCAGGAAGACTGAACAGTGGGCACATAAATATTGTGGGCACCTCAATGTTAATTTGGAAAATAAATTATTGCTGTGTGTGGTTCTATATGGGCTGTGTCAATAATTTTGACAAATAATAGCATGCAGCAACGTCTAAACATATATATTAGGGCTGGGATGCGATTAAAACTTTTAATCTAATTAATTACAGGCTCTGTGATTAATTCATCGCAATTAATTGCATTTTAATCGCACACAGATATTTGACCTGAGAAGCATTTTTTTTTTCAAGTAAAACACATTTTGTTGTACGAGTGAATCAATGAGTGAGTTTTTTAAATCAAGATTTTGCATCCACTGGGCCAAGCAAAGCGCTCTGATCGGCTACTTCTCCCTTTGCGTTTGTTGTCTCTTCTTGGTTGGTGCATCGCAATGATCGGTATGCCCGAAACTGAAGGTTCTGTGGTGCAAAAACTAAGTGCGATTAAAATGCGTAAATGTTTTTAATCGCGTTAATTTTCTATAATTAATTAATCGCAATTAATCAGTTAAAGTCCCAGCCTTAATATAAATATATATATATATATATATATATATATATATAGCCAAAAGTATTAAAAAAATTATGGTTAAAAAAGAACGAAAAATAACTAAGTTAGTTCATTTTGGGGAACCATGAACTTTAGTTCAAAATATAGAATTATGAACTATGAAATGAACTAGTTCGTTTTTAAAGTGAACTTTCCCAACACTGCCCTTAGCTCAATGGTTCTCAACCTGTGGGTCAGTGACTGCATGGTCCCCAGATGACTTTGAAGGGACAGATGTCAAAATATACTCAAGTGGCAAAAGTTAGAGTATTCGTTATGCAGAATGTATTTCAGAATCATATATAATCATGTTATTGCGACCGTAGGTCGCAGTTACTTTTACACTCTCATACTATCCAAACCTCCACCAGCCGTCAGTCCTTCCTTCCTTCCTTCCGTCACGTCACGTCACTCGTCACACGTCACACTTTCCCCCTACTCATATCTCCGCCACCAAAAATGACCACCCTAACGGGGCTGCTCACGGGGAATTCCCGGAGACCACCGACTCCTGGTGCTCCAGAACGGATGCAAAAGTGGTGGCGCCCCCAGTGGAGGACCCCCTCCACTCACATAAAATGCCTTAACTCGGGCTAGGAGCGACCGGGAGAGCCGGGGCCGGTACCTATTCGTCCGCCTCGGCGGCGCGGAGACCCCACCCCTCATTTCTCACATGGCCCTCTTCTAGCGCCACCATGAGGCCGATTCTTGCAAAACACATTTTTGCACACTGCTCTACAGATTTTGCCCTAAAATCACGTAAATCGCTACACAGTATGTCTACACTCATGTCATCAACATGGACCTGTCCCATATATTGGCCATCAGGCCAATTTTTTTCCAACACATTTTTGGACACTGCTCCTACAGATTTTGCCCTAAAATCACACAAAACCAGTACACAGTATGTCTACACTCATCTCATCAACATGGATCTGTCCCATTTAGCGCCACCTTCAGGCCGATTTTTTTAAACACATTTTTGGACACTGCTCCTACAGATTTTGCCCTAATATCACACAAATCGCACAGTATCTCTACAGTCATGTAATCAAAACGCATCTGTCCCATCTAGCGCCACCATCAGGACTATTTTGGTAAAACAAACTTTTGGCCTATTTGTGGAGATAAGCGACCAACGGTCGCTTATCTCCCAATTAGGGAGTCTTAATGGTTAATTAAAACTACCGGTACTAATGTTGAGCATGAACCAGTTATGAACGATTTTATGGTTTGGTGTGGTTATAATATGTTGTGTATGTGTCTATGGAGTTAACATTACTCTAATAGACCCCCAGGTGTGGTTATAATATGTTGTGTATGTGTCTATGGAGTTAACATTACTCTAATAGACCCCCAGGTGTGGTTATAATATGTTGTGTATGTGTCTATGGAGTTAACATTACTCTAATAGACCCCCAGGTGTGGTTATAATATGTTGTGTATGTGTCTATGGAGTTAACATTACTCTAATAGACCCCCAGGTGTGGTTATAATATGTTGTGTATGTGTCTAGGGAGTTAACATTACTCTAATAGACCCCCAGGTGTGGTTATAATATGTTGTGTATGTGTCTATGGAGTTAACATTACTCTAATAGACCCCCAGGTGTGGTTATAATATGTTGTGTATGTGTCTATGGAGTTAACATTACTCTAATAGACCCCCAGGTGTGGTTATAATATGTTGTGTATGTGTCTATGGAGTTAACATTACTCTAATAGACCCCCAGGTGTGGTTATAATGAGGCATTCTACCGAATTGGTGCAAATTGCAGTCCCCCTATGAAAAACCCATTTTAAAAAACATTTAAGTATTCAGACTTTGCATGTGTACAAATATAATATTATGGTCTAATTAATCACAATACATTAATTGAGATAATGCAAAATTAAATATATTAAAAATAAGCCATTATATGTCACTTACTATTGGAAGGTGGCTGTCCCCACCTCTAACCCCTAAATTTCAATTCATGAAAAAAGTACTTAAATGATTTTTGCAATTTTTTTTTGCCACTGTTTTTAAATACACCTGTTTGATTTCTTTAATAGGGAACTTGAAATTATTAGATAGATTTTGTGGATTTTGTTTAAATTAAAAAACTTCATGTCTAAAAATGCTGTCCCTTGTTTTCATGTCACTACCGAAACACAAAGAGTTTTAGTCCATAGGTGGAGCCTGCTTTTGACCACACCCTAAATACCATCATCCAGAAACTGGCACTGACTTCCTGATCCTCAATGGCCACCTGGTGAGTGATAAGTTTACATCAGTCTGAAGTAAATGTCTTCCAAAGTCTGAAAATCAGTGTGTCTTCATTTGGAATGTCACTACCGAATAGTGTTGTAGTCGAGTCCACCTAAAGCGAGTCCAAGTCAAGTCTAAGTCATATGGGGTTCGAGTCCGAGTCGAGTCCGAGTCAAGAGCCCCTGGGAGGGGGCCGAGTCCGAGTCGAGTCCGAGACCAATGGGAGGCGAGTCCGAGTCGAGTCCGAGACCAATGGCAGGCGAGACCGAGCCGAGTCCAGTTTTCTTTTTTTTCCTTTTTTTTGATAGGTAGGCTGCAGAAAACAATATATATATTTTTTTTTTGGACACACACACACACACACACACACACACACACACACACACACACACACACACACACACACACACACACACACACACACACACACACACACACACACACACACAAACAATGCAAGAACCCCCGTTCATGTGCATGCACCTGTCTGGTGTTTCCTACCAATACCTTTCAAATTAATGGCTTGTCTTCAAATTAAATCAATAGGTCTCCCCAAATTACCTTTGGTTGCTGTCAATTTGGTTTAGGTTTGAGGGAGTTTTTTGGAGAGGTAGTTTTTTCCCATACCAATTTTCTGTCTAAGAACTAGACATTTGAGTTCCTACAATTACATTTTCTCCCAGGCAGAGAACAAGTACTTTAGTGTACAAATAAGACTTGGCATATACTGCAGTACAATATCCCAAATCACAGACGATAATTAGGCCTATCCAGTCTAATATCATGATATGGATATAATATTGATGCCCATGCACCAAAAGGCCAAGTGATAACAAAAATAATATTATTTAAAAAATAATTATGTCTACTACTGTAATCTATAACATTTTTAAACATTGCTGTTATAGTTGCATTGAAATAGAGCATGCATGATTTTAGCAAAACGTTTTTCAAACAAACTCTTAACTTAATATTTTATTTTGACTAAAAGCAAACACATGGCAGTATGTGCCTGTCTGCATTTCATTGTTTAAGGTGAGAAATGTAGGCTACCCTATGTCATTAGTCTGATGCCTTTCAAGTACAAGGCAAAACAATACCCCATGTCACTGCTTCAAGTTGTTTTGATTCGTTTTAACCTCTCTACAGGGACTTACAATGTTACACTTCTCTCTGTTGATCAGTGCACTTTAAAACTTTCGGACGAGGCTTGCTTAACGAGTAATAGACTACACCTGGAAATACAAAAAGACGTAAATTCTTAATCCAGCTGTGCGGGTGGATTAAACTACACAACACATGATCACAAAGGCTTGTGTTTGGAAGCTGTTAGGACTTATTTATTTGGGGACACAAGGATATCCTGCAGGTAAGAGGAAAGTGGACTGTTGTGCTGTTGTCTGTTTGGCGAAGAAAATAACTTCTGGGAAGATTAGGTGCTTGCTGCTGTGCAGAGCGGGGCTCTGTGTGTGTGTGTGCCTGTGTGTGCGTGTGTGCTACTACTGTGTGCCTATCAGATGCGCGTCGGAATGCTCTGTTACTTAACAAGGCAGCTCTCTTAATGTTAACGTGAATGCGCTCCTCATATGGATATAACATTTATTCCATTGCATTGTAGTGACTTGACTCGAGTGGACTCGGTGGGGGGCGAGTCCAAGTCAAATTAGACCGAGACCGAGACGAGTCCAAGTCAAATTAAGGGCGAGACCGAGACGAGACCGAGTCAGTGAAAATTTGGACTTGAGTCCTGACTCGAGACGAGTCATTGACTCGAGTACTACAACACTACTACCGAACACCTCATTTCTGCTATTTATCAAACACTTTTGTTTTTTAATGCTAAATATTATGTTTTTATCTGTGTACACCTGTTCAGAACTGTGTTTGCTATCCATTTTCAGCCAATCATTGTTGAGTTAAGCTAAAACAAAGATTAAATTGTCACTACCGAAACAGTCACTACCGAAACAATTAACACATTAATGTAATGTTTCGGTAGTGACATTATGGTTTCGGTAGTGACAAAAAGGTATGTTCATTAGTTTAATGCATATATATTATTGCTGTTGTTATTGTTATTATTATTAATAATAATAATACAATTTTTTACATGAGTTCTATTTTATTTGTGATTTTGCAGGGATAAATAAAACACCAAAAATGCTAAAAAGTGGTGCAGTGAGACGCATGTAGACAGGATATGCATACTCCCGGGCCCTCTACAGCATCCCTGCAAGATTAAAGAGCTGGTCAGTTGTCCCACGACTTGGACAGAATCAGGACCAGGACAGGAGGGTGGTTCTGATGTCATTGGTTTAGGAGTTACTCAAAGTTTTCTTACGACCGCCCTACGACTTCCTTATTTAAAGTCAGCAGATTCCCTTCCTTGTTGTACACAGCTTGGATGGTTCCTCACTTTCCCCTCCTGAGATGTTGTATGGTCTTCCAGAACAACTTCACTTGGTTTCAAAGATAATTGCAAATTATTGTTTGTCATTCCAAATAAATGGATATGGAAAATGAAACCAGTTGTTGTCTTTTATAAAATGAATTATCATTATTCTATTGATCCTGTGTTTATAATATTTCCAACATAATGCATTTTGAGTTAATATGTAGCTTAAAGAGTTAAGAATATTTACTATACTGTATTGTTACGGTAGTGACCATATAGTATTAATTCAATGCTATGGTCACTACCGAAACAAAACAGTCACTACCGAAACAGTAGGGTCACTACCGAAACACCAGTTGTTTTATCAAAAATAAAAGATAATGAATTATCAATTAATATTTAATGATAATGATTGGTTAGGAGTATGTATAATTTCAACTATCCTTGAAGGTGCCATCAAAATAATCAATTTTATACATTTTACAAAGAATAGAGTTTTGAATTCGATGAGTCCTAAAAATACAACATTACTAAATATGTTAAAATATTAATTTAAATGTAGTTAATTGTGGAAACCACCTACATTAATTTAAAAAAATAGCCTGTACATGGGGGAATAGAACAAAATATGAATAGATTAATATAATTATCTTAATTCTGAAGGTAAGTTCATGTTTCGGTAGTGACATATTTTGGGAGAGGAAATATATTCCAAAAAATTGTGAAAATACAATATGAATATTGACTGTGCTTTTACTAAATATGTGTTCCTTAGAACTGGTGCTACATGGATATGGTCAAAGTTTTTCCAAAATAGCTTACAAATTTCACACAATTTCCAACTCTGAATTTGAACCAATTCGGTAGAATGCCTCATGTTGTGTATGTGTCTATGGAGTTAACATTACTCTAATAGACCCCCAGGTGTGGTTATATGCAATATGTGTCTTCCCTGTGTATTTTTGGTTTCTTCCTGAAAGCTGAAAGCCTTTGAGTCAAATACAACGCTTTTAGTGACACACTAAAATAAATCACAGCACACTGTCTTGAAATGTTTAACCCTAATGTCCTAGAGAATGTAGAAGTTTTACTTTATTTTGAACGTTTGCCTGTTATCTCTTCTATGGCACCCTCATCAAATGGTGTTTTATGAGATACATCAAGTGGTTTCTGTGTAAATGCAACAGCTGACCTTCTACCAGTGATTTGTGCTGGCATGAAACTGTACTTTTTACTATGCAACCTTCTAATAAATTCTTCTAATCAATCAATGTTCAGTGGCTCAAATGCTGAATAAATAATGGACTTTGGAATGAAAACTATATACTTGAGGGGACGTTTGGTCCTCACAATTATAGTATAAACGTACACACACACACACACACACACACACACACACACACACACACACACACACACACACACACACATAGAGCTTAAATCGGGCCTAAAAAAGTGAGCCCGGCCCAACCCAGCCCGACAGAATTTCAGCCCGGACCGAGCCCAAGCCCGATACATAATTGACAATTGGAGACCGGCCCAGCCCGAAGACCGCCATTTTTCTAAACAATTAGAAAATTAAATTTTAAATTAATTGCTGAGTGCATGCAGTGGCAGCCTTTTTTTGCATTACATTTTAAATATTGGTGAAGACAGAACGCTTTTCAACTGTCTTTATTAAACAAGCAGCTTGGAGAAAATGGGCATATAATTGTAGCCTATAACTGTCCCAAATCACAAAAACATTCGAGTGGAGCCTCCCTCCGCTCCGGCCAGACAGGCATATTATAGCAGTGAACTGTACAATCATGAAACTGTACCTTTTCTCATGCAAACTTCTAATAAACTCTTCAGTACAGTAAACAAACAAATACAATCGCGATTCAATTGTGAAACAGAGGCCCCGACTCCCGAGGACAATTTAACAAGCAACAATCCTTTGAGTTTACGTTGTGCGACATTAATGTGTGCTACTAAAATAAACAATCTCAAGTAAACTATGACATGTGGCTGTGCACAAGAAATTAGCCTATAGGAAAAAATAAATAAAAGCCAAGATTAACGATTAAACATTACAGGAAACAATAACCAAAATATTAGAATGAATAGCCTTAATCAGTCACAAAACGAAACATTCCCTGGTTAAATTAAAATATATAAATAGGCTAAACAAATAAAATAACCAGCATTTGTTATTTTAGTCCGTAACACAACACTTTCCTTTGTATAACACTTATTCGTTGAGTTTAATAGTCCCAAAAGTCCAGCGCAGGGCGCAAGGAGGCCGCGGCCGCAGGTCGCTCGTTCCAACGGTGAATAATTCAATCAAACAGCAAGCAGCTGCAATTAAATAAAAGAAAAGTATAAATAAATTATAAGATCACAAGAGACCAAGAAGACTACATTCTACATTGGCCATTTATTACCAACAGTTAAAGGCTAGGCTACTACTCACCGATTTTATTTCTTCAAATTGTGATGAAGAAAAAGGATGGAATCCACCGTCTCTGTGTTCAACGACGTCCTTCGCTCGGAGATGGTTCTCCCTGCGGCGCTGAAAACCCGTTCACTGGAACTGCTGCTGGCCGGGATGCAAAGCACAGATCTTGCCAATTGTGCAAGCTTTGGGTACACCTTCTTGTTGGCGCGCCACCAGGCAAGGACATCTTTGTCATTCTTCATGACAGGCGTCTGGGCGACATACAGAGACACCTCGTCAACCTCCGCTCCTTCTCCCTCGTAAGCTCTGTGCTCATTTTCCCATTCTGCAAACTCGTTGTCTTCATTTTGGGCAGGAGCAGCGGCGGCGGCATCCTCATCCTCTCCATCTGGTCTTGCTGCAGGCATGTCGCGGAGAAGAGCGCGGATGTGCGCATACACATTGTCCCTCTCTGCAAGTGACAGCATTCTCAACTGGTTAAATTTAGGCCAGAGGAATGTGGCGACTTTGTGGCGGTCGTCTATTTTAACTTTTCGAGCGAGCCACTCTTGGTGCCTTTTACGCACGGCGGCCTGCTGTGCCGAGTCAAGTGCATGGGGTTGAACATGGCGAGTGAGTGACTGATTCTTAAGGAGCACAAGATTGAGTGTAGGATACTTGTCTCCTTCGAGTTCTTTCTGTGCGTCGTAGAAAGGCTTCAAGAAGTCAACTAAAAAGCTCAGTGTGTCCGGCGCTATTCTTTCGACCCGTCCACTCTCTCCTCGCGCATCCAGTTTCTCGCAGCTCATGGTAAATTGCCTGAACAGAGTCCAGACTGAGATAAACGGTACTGAAGCGGGTGTCCACCATTTGCAGCAGTGTTTTGGACAGTTGCGCTGCCAGCCCTGTCATACTTCACCAACTCTTTGGCAGCAGTAATTGTATCTGCTATGTCGGGAGCAACATCCTTCAGCTGTGCTACGTCAAGTCCATGGCGCAGCACTGTGTTGAGTACGTGATCAATGCAATTCAGTCGGCGGTATGGACGCAGAGCCAGTACAATGTTAGCTCCCTGGTCGGTAACCCACACAATTCTGGTCAGAGAAGCATCATCGAGGCCAAACTGCATCAGTTTGTTGACAATCTCCCGTCGTATGTTCTCTCCAGTCTTGGCCTCATCTAAAGGGAACGCCGCAGTTGAAAGTGTTTTTGACACAAGCTCCATCTCCTCTGTTATGTAATGGCATGTGATCGTCAGGTAACTTATCTTGCGGTAATCGTCCGTCCACATATCTGTTGTCATGGCGATGGTTCCATCTTTCAACAAACTTTGCAGCAGCAGTGCCAAATCTCCCTTCCTCTCGTCTGCCATTTTACCACACCAATTTGCGATTGTAACGTTGCATGGCAGAACTGAGCTAACTGCAGCTTTTCCATGTGCAGCCCCCACGTTAATGAGCTCTTGTGCGAGCTCTTCAAAGCCCTCTCCATTGACGATATTAAACGGCCTAATATCTTTACAGCACATGAGGACACATTTCTATGTCACACCTTGTTTCACCTTTGCAGGCAATGACACGACTTTAGGGACAGTTGTGAAAAACGATGCCACACTTGGTTGATTTGCCTCGGGAGGCGGCAGTCCCGTGCCTTCACACCGATCTGTGTGCCTTCCTAGCATGGAAGTCCCCGTCTTTTTGCTGCTGTGAACCAACACAGTTTTGCAGCTTTTGCATTGCACAAAATCCACCGGATCACCGTTCTCGTCGTGTCAAAGTGATTCCACACCTCGGACTTTAGTCTTTTGCTTTCTTGCACAATTAATCCATAATCGCCACTTGCCAGCCTCCTTTTCACTTCATCAGTCTCCATTTTTGCTGTTTTCCACCTTTACCGCGCAGTCGTTTCTTTGTTATTATTTGTTTTCCTGTTTCAAGGTATCTGACAAGTTATTGGTCAAGGCAGGTCATGAGGAAGAGAGGGGGTGGGCAGGGCGACAGGCCTCGCTCGCTCTCACACACACACACACACACACACACACACACACACACACACACACACACACACACACACACAATCAAAGCAGCCGCGCGCAGAGCAGATTAAACAGGAGAGAGACACACATCATTACGGCGCGCAGCGCTCGCCTGCAACCAATGTGACTAATACGACACAAGTCAAGTTGTTTATTGTGAACACACACAATACATACGCACACATAGCTACAAATGAATTGAATATATATTAAATATATTAAAAATAAATATATTAATTTCTTTCTTTTTTTTTCTTTTTTTTTTCCCAAGCCCGACCCAGCCCGAAGCCCGACATTTGCGCGACAAATTGAGCCCAGCCCGGCCCGCGCCGCGCCGACCCGTCGGGTCCCGTCGGGCTCGGGCTGAACTTTTAAGCTCTACACACACACACACACACACACACACACACACACACACACACACACACACACACACACACACACACACACACATACTGTACAGTAACACAAAAGCTTCTTTTTGGTTTACTGGTAATTTTATTGTAAATGAATTAAGATTATTGACAGCAGTAATGGACACTAAGTACATTTACTTGATTACTGTACTGAACTGAAGTACTTTAGTTTTTGACTATGACTTTCTCTCATAATTACTTTTATCACGCTACATTTAAATATTAATATTGAACTTTTACACATCTATATTTCTAGGAAGTAGGAAGCCACTGGAACAAAACTTTAAAATATATATATGTGTGCTTTTGAATACTTGAGTATTTACTTGAGTTAGAGTATATACCATATTCACACGGCGGCCATTTTGCTCTCATGTCATAATTGCGGGTGTGGAAGAAATGCCACCCGAGGTGTGAAGATGTGTCCAGCGTCTCAGGAGGAAGAGCCACCGCTCAGCAAACAGAGGGTTGCTAGTTCGATCCCGGGCTTCCTCAGAGTTAGTGTTGAAGTGTCCTTGAGCAAGACACTGAACCCCTGATTGCTCCCACTTCAGTTCAGTACTCAGTAACTGTCCTCCACTGCTTATATGAATACAATGTAATGATGATTATATTTATACTTTGTAAATAATATGCTTCATATGGGCTTCAGAATGTGAAGATTGACCCATGTGTTTTTTAGCATTTGTTTAACATAATAATCCATCAATAATGCATAGATTCAACAGTACATTTATTATGGGATGTTGTTGTTATGGTGTGTTGCTGTTTAAACTCTGTCATAGAAGATTTTTGAAAACCAGTCAGTTGAAACAATGTTGATGTATTTCATCTTGTGTTTTTTATTTTCCTATTTTATTCGGGGTATGTTGTATTTGTGTACATTTTACATTCATGTCTTTTCTTGTACAAAAAAAACAAACATTTGATAACAAAAAAAAGGAAACGATGTTGATGTTTGAACTTTTGCTACAATAAAGTCCTTTTACATCTACCATTCTCCTCCTGGTTTCTGACTGCTCACATCTTTATCTGTTTGCTTTTAATGACCATTATATATTTACACTTTGTAAATATATTCTTTTTATTTTGAACAAGGACTGTCAATCGATTACAATATTTAATCTGAATAATTGCATGATTGTCCATTAATCTGATTTTTTTTTATTTTTATAAATCTACCTTAAACAGATATTTTTTCATGTTTTTAATACTCTTATCAACATGGGTCACATGGGAGTTGACAAATACTTGTTTCATGCAATTAATTATTATTGGAACAATGAGAAATACTGTCCAAAATCTTCAAGTATCAAAAGGTGTGCATGGGAGGAAAATACAGTATATGCTTAAATCACAAACTCAAGCACAACAAATAGCAGATGAGCATAATATTGATTTACTAACTTAACATAAATGGAGCGCAGGATATTTTAGCCTACCTTTACATTCCAATCTACTAGTATTGTTGTTTTCATTTGAACACTTTAAATGTAGTCAGAGTCAGAGTGAAGTTTGATCTCTTAACCTTGAGATCATCAAACATCAAAGACAAGAGTTCACATGAGGATTTGAACCCAGGTTTGTCTTTTCACTGCAGCTGCAGTAAAGTACCAGGTCCACAAGGGGGCAGACATGCAGCTACTTGGTCAGTTATGTGTTAGATTTATACCAAGATCTTGGAAGCAATCATTGGGTATCCAGGTGTCAATCAACTCTAGACAACCTAGCAGGTACAAGAGGGGGTGGGGCTAAAAGAAGCAGGAAGGAAAACAGTCTGTGGGTGAGAGAAACAGGTGAAAACAGAGATGTTTATGAATTAAATCTAAATGTCTGTGTGTTTGGAGCTGGGTTTTCAATCAGTATTTCTACCATAACCAGCTGACATTAATAACTACCAGATGGACTGTGGCTGTCAACTAACACTATCCTGGAGGAGAAGAGAGTGTGGGAGACATTTCAACAGTTTTCTGAGTGAGTATGGATGCTATCTGACAACTTCAGCCCTAGAATGGCTGTGATGACATTACTTACATTTCACAATGTCACCGACACAGGAGGGCATAGGAGTGATAATCTTTTCCATGTTGCAAAAAAAAAAAAAAAACATTCTGATCTATAAGCTCACAATGCATCACAATTTGACATGTTTTGAGCTTGTAGATCGGCTATTTCCACTACTTGAAATATTTATGATTAAATATGACCTATTTTGGCCAGAGCATATTATTTATTTTGAAAATCTAAACAGAAACATGATTTATATTATTCCTTCCTAGTTCAAAGGAAAAAGAAAAGTAAATTGTTGTGCAATTATTTGTATGACAATCAATGATCAAGTGAAATGTCATGATGGTGACACTGATCTACAGTAGGATCTGATCCTTAAACTCCTTACTATTTATTGGTTGATTGTAACCGTTGTAAACACTCATCTGTTTTTCTCTCTCCACTCCTCTACCACTCAGGTTGAAGAGTGCATCGCTGCATGTCTGGCTGACATCTCACAGTGGATGTTTTCTTTTCGCCACCTCAAGCTGAACCCAGTTAAGATTGAGCTTCTCTTCTTCCCAGGTAAATTCTCCCCCATGCAGGATCTCTCTGTTTCCATCTCTGGTGACTTCGGTTCCAACAGCCAAGAGCCTTGGTGTTGTCCTGGACAGTCATTCATTCATTCAGAATCTTGGTGTTGTCCTGGACAGTCATTCATTCATTCAGAATCTTGGTGTTGTTATGGACAGTCATTCATTCATTCAGAGCCTTGGTGTTGTCCTGGACAGTCATTCATTCATTCAGAATCTTGGTGTTGTTATGGACAGTCATTCATTCATTCAGAGCCTTGGTGTTGTCCTGGACAGTCAGCTCTCATTCAAGGCACACATCACAGAGGCCACCCGATCCTGTAGGTTTACACTCTACTGCAGGGGTCTCAAACTGGCGGCTCGGGGGCCATTTGCGCCCCGCGAGACGATATTTTGTGGCCCCACCTTATGAAAGTTTAATCTTAATGCGGCCCGCGAGTTTTATATGAACCTCAAAACAGTTAATACAGTACAGTTAACAGTACAGTACATGTTCCATAAGTTAAACACAACTTGTTTACACCAGGGTCCTTGTTCATCTTATTTTGTGTTAAAAAATTAAAAAGACATTTGAGAAGACTGATGGGGAGATAGATACAGGAGTTGTAGACTGGTATGAAACTACAGTATAATAATCAAAAAATTAGTGCACATGCACTAATTTGTTTTATTAGTGCATGTGCACGCGCACATGCACGCGCTGTGCACACATGCATGTGTGCTGAGGCTGCGGCCCAGCCTCAGCCAGACTCTGCCTCCAGCGGCCCCAAGGTAAACTGAGTTTGAGACCCCTGCTCTGCTGTATATCAAGGCTCCCCTAACTTTTCAGACTGTGACCCTCAAATAATCACATTTGAACTGGGGACCCCCCACCCTGACAAGCACTTGGAATTGTAGGCATTACATTTAGTTTGACTTGGTTCCACAGATAAATATTGTGAAAATACACGATCTACAAGCTCACTTGTATTATGCCAGTTGATAACTTGTGGTAGAGCCTTCGTCCTACGCCCCCGCCCCCGTATTTTTCCATATCGCACACCCCTAACCGTAAGCCTTCACTCAGTGTTTCCACCAGAACCAGCTGACATTAGTGACTACAGAGTGGGCTGTGGCTGCTCCACTAACACATAGTGACTACAGAGTGGGCTGTGGCTGCTCCACTAACACATCAGTGACTACAGAGTGGCTGCTCCACTAACACATTAGTGACTACAGAGTGGGTTGTGGCTGCTCCACTAACACATTAGTGACTACAGAGTGGCTGCTCCACTAACACATTAGTGACTACAGAGTGGGCTGTGGCTGCTCCACTAACACATTAGTGACTACAGAGTGGGCTGTGGCTGCTCCACTAACACATTAGTGACTACAGAGTGGGCTGTGGCTGCTCCACTAACACAGTGGTTCTCAACCTGTGGGTCAGGACCCCCAGGGCGGTCCCCACATGATTTTGGAGGGGGTAAAAAAAGAATACAAAGCCTATCCTTACCTCTGGCTCCCCCTGACCTGTTTACTGTAAATACCATTACTTTTTAAGAAAAATATCAATATTATTATATCAAAATTAATTAACTACTATACTATAAAAACTGGTCAAACATTGGCCAAATTGTCAAATAATATAAGAAAGAGGCAAACATTTAGAAAAATCCCTCGCAGCGGTTTGAGCTTGTCGATCAGCTATTTTCACAATATCTGTGGAACCGAGTCAAACTAAATGTAATGCCTCAACTCCTACAATTCCAAGTGCTTGTCAGGGTGGGGGATCCCCAATTCAAATATGATTATTTTGGGGGTCACGGTTGAGAACCACTGGACTAACAAACTAGCCTGGAGGAGAAGAGAGCGTGTCTCTTCCACATTGTGCTGGATTGATGTTAGTGACTGACCTAGATATGACGACCATGCAGATGTACATTTATGCTAGTCATTCTTGTTTTTCTTGACCACAATGTTAATTCAGACTGATGCTAGGTTCATTGTTTACCTGTTATCCCATAGTTTCAGTGTACAGATCAAACCTTCTGATGGATTTCATCAGTTTGACAGCGCTGTCATCGTTGTTGTGTTGGATTCATGTTCATGTTTATTTTCAGACATTTAACATGACCTTTGGCTACTTGTATTGGTTTTGACATTGGTTTTTCCCTCTTCACCAAATCACTGCGACGTGTTGTGAGCTTGTAAATCGTCTATTTTCTGGCGAATGCTCGCACTAGAATAGGGATGTGGTTAATGTCAAAAATAAACAAAAAGGGTTCCTATATTGTTTGTGACCCCCTCTACAGTTTGTGATCCTATAGTTTACTGAGACACTACACTGTCTCTATGTGATCCTATAGTTTACTGAGACACTACACTGTCTCTATGTGATCCTATAGTTTACTGAGACACTACACTGTCTCTATGTGATCCTATAGTTTACTGAGACACTACACTGTCTCTATGTGATCCTATAGTTTACTGAGGCACTACACTGTCTCTATGTGATCCTATAGTTTACTGAGACACTACACTGTCTCTATGTGATCCTATAGTTTACTGAGGCACTACACTTATCTCTCTGCATTCTATGTACTGTAGGCCTATTGTTTGTGACCCCCTCTACAGTATGTGATCCTATAGTTTACTGAGGCACCATCTCTCTGCATTCTATGTACTGTAGGCCTATATGTACGTCGCTCTGGAGTGTCTGCTAAATGTCTTCATTGTAATGTCACTGATCCAGGTTTTAATCTATTGTTTGATTATGATGTGTAGCACTTCACACTGTGTGCACGACGTGTGCACATGTACGAGTGCAGCTCAAACTCTGCATGCACACTGCCAGTAGGTCAAGGAAGTACTAAGGAAGAACCTCTGCCCCAAACTGAGCATCATTTTGTTGTTATCAGACTATTTTACTGAAACAAAGTACCATGGCTGTGAGTGTTCTAGGGTAAATGCTGTATAGCAAATGGCAGCAGGTCACTGATTATAATTGATGAGTCATAACTTCTTTCAACACAGGCGTACTTTAGAGTTACAATCTGAATCACTCACACAGGGCCGTTCTCCTCCCATTAAGATTTGAGGCCGATTTAGACCTCCTAAATCAGGGGTTTCCAAACCTTTTTCAAAGGGGGCCACATTAGAAAATATTAAAACACCCAAGAGCCGACTATATCTCCTGACAAAATGTACTTTTGGTCGGACCATAACAAAGTCAATTTCTTAATTTCATTAAACGATCATCATCAATATTTAATATCAATGGTCTTTTGTCAGGTGTGTGCAGTGAACAAAACACAAATAACCAAAGTAACCAGACGTGCAAGGTAAAAGAAAATCAACAAAATAGCCTTTCTTTGACCCCTTCAGATTGAGACAACGGGGAACAAAGAATCCTGAGTAATTATACTATAAAATATTTGTGTTTGACGGTGCTTATAATACAATTCAGGAATGAAGCCGTAGGCATTATAAAATGTGTCCTCGGACGGATTATAGATATAACTGTATATGGCTATAGGTTCTGATCATTATTCTACTGTTGAAATTAATTAATTGATTATGAATATCACTGTGTGCATCGGTTTGTGACCTACTGTATGACCTTTGTGTTTGACCTTCAGGGTGGATCCACTGTTGAGGGAGTGGATCAGGATCCTGATGCTCAGAACTCCACCTTCTCTACGAGACCACATCCTGTTAAAGAGTGTTACCAGAGGGTAGGGATTTAACCCACACACCATACAAATAGTGTTACCAGAGGGTATGAATTTAACTCACACACCATACAAATATATCCTAACACCACAAGAATTTACCCTAACATCAAAGGGCCATTCAGTACGGAACCCCTGAGGGGAATATTTTTTCGGGTGATGACATTTTTTGGGAAGGGTATGAAATCATTTTTATAGGATATGACTATTATTTGGGGGTGGGTATGAAGTCAAATTTTAGGGTATGAAGTCATAGTTTTAGGGAATGACATTTTTTGGCGAGGGTACAAATTCATATTCGGGGGGGGGGGGGGGGGGGGGCCTCTGAAACTAACGCCTCTCTTCTCCGGTCTCTGTTATTTACAGTAACAAGTAACACTATCCATTCACTGCAACATCAAAGACAACGACCTGTTTGATGCCTGTCATAGAGGGGAGGGGGAGAATGTTTTGTGTACACAAGTCAAACACAACCCCTCCCACCAGATCTCTTGTAATTGGGAATTTCAAATTTTAAATCCCCTCCCCTTTGAAATCTCTTGTCAATGGGACAATGTCAGACTCAAGCTCCAGCGCAGAGTCTGAAATCAGGCTCGGTCCGTGGCCAAATACATGTCATTTTGGGTGTCCTTGAGTCTTCTTGGAGCGCATCCTGGCGCTGCTAACCGCCCAGAGCGCGCAGATCAGACGCAGCAGCGCGCGCCAGTCCGTCGCCCGCTTCTCTGACCAGGAGTTTGAGGCCTGCTTCCTGGCCGCCATGGAGCCTCTGATGGGGACGCTGGCAACATGAGACAGGGACTGGGTGGTGGGTGTACTGTGGGTGTGTGTGGGTGTGGGTGTGTGTGTGTGTGTGTGTGTGTGTGTGTGTGTGTGTGTGTGTGTGTGTGTGTGTGGGTGTGGGTGTGTGTCGTGTCAAAGGACATGTCTCACCTCTAGACACAGGATCTGACACGGATTCAATGTAAGGATGGGACGATAAGCGATATTATCGTTTATCGTGATAAAAAAACACTCACGATAATCGTATAGTGGAGATTTAATGTATGGCGAAATCTATCCTCCGTCATGCACTGGGATCAATTCACCTTTTATTTGCCGAGCTGCATATCCGGTACCATTTAAACCCTCTATTGGTAAAACGTGCTAATAATATACGTACTTGATACAGTCTTTTTTTTCACTGGCAAAAAATAGCCGATCTACAAGCTCACAACGGTGAGCTTGTAGATACGTTGTTTTTTGGCAAATGTTCCGCCCTAGGATAATGGATGTTTCGGGATATTTTGATTATCGTGATAATATCGTAAATCGTGATATGAAATGTTCATATGGTCCCATCCCTACTTCAGTGTATCCCCTGATATCAAGCAGGCTCTATTAGCTCAATGGCATAGAATGGATGTCCAGCTCATGTATGAGCAGGAAATCAGGGTAGAAGAGAGAAAGTTACAGTACATAGTGCAGCTTTAAAATGCGGAGACTGCAACGGTTTGTAAATCCTGCTTGTAGTGAAAGTTTGTCCCATTTCATTTCCTCCATTTCTCTGTTCCATCAGTAGATGCTGCTCTTATTTTTTTACTGCGCTACTTTTTGGGTTGTTAATTTCTATTAACAAAAAGATAGGTTTAATGTGGACCAGCTACAGGGACCAGAATGAAAGCAACGATCCTCCCAATTTATATAAATTATTTTAAAGCCTGGAACCAAAGCCATCCAGGATCTTGGTGAATCATGAGCATAAAACATGTCATTCTCTGTTAAAAAAATATTTGAGAACCGCAAAAAATAAAAAGGGTATTTATTAAATATAGTATATAATGTAATTAAATGTTCAGATATGTTTGGACACAGAATCATATGTTTTCACACAGGATCCTGGATAGCTTTGATTCCAGACTTAAAATAATTTATATCAATATTTTCTGAAAGAATTAATGGATTTTCTATGTGTGGCACCACAAAATGGCCACCACTGCTATATCCTATAGTTTAATTAAAAATGTGATTCAGTGATTTTGTTTTGAAGAATGTGTATAAAATATGTATGTGTGAAACATACATATTTTCATACATAAGTCCAAGTGTGAGTGACTGAGGATATGCTGTAGATTGTTTACATGGACCAAAATGGAGGCTTTACTCTGCATAGCTATACTGTAACCCACAATGTGACCATGTTGACTTACTATTACTATTGATGATGAATGTAATAAATGGAAAACACTGTTGTTCCTCCTCAACCATCTGATGATTGTTCATGAAAAAAAGACTGTCCTGAAAAACCCTTAATTTACAGCAAATAAAAAAACTTGACAAGTGGCCTTTAACCCTATAAAATGATGAAATTCCAGGCCTGGTTAACACAATACTTTATTAGGCTGTAATCTTAAGAGCATAGAGGTACAGTCAGATAGACATTAAGGATAAAAAGATTACACAAGGTCCTACAGTCTGTATCCCATAGCAACGCAAACAGTCCTGTGTGAACTTCTGTGGACTCAATGATTAAACGACACATTATTGTTGCTGTCGGGCAGAAACCTTGTATCTTCGTATTTCTAAAGTAGTGAAAAAGCTCACTGCTTGATTTACAAGATACATGTTTAACCAATGAAAATGATTAACAGCAACTTGTGACTAAATAATAACTACATTGGATCAAATATGGAACACAGGTTCTTTCTTTTATTTTTCTATTCCTTAAAAAGTCACAGTTTTGGACATACAAGCTTTCCACCTGATAATGATGATAATACTGTAAGATCCAACAGGCGGGGTCTAACAAACCAAGTCAAGAGACGGAAATGAATAAATCACTCCACCATTAACGTGGTTGTGAGTAACGTCGGTCGTGTTCTGAGTCGTTCGTTTGGTATTGAATCTCTATTGATTGGTGATCAGTGATCGATGTTCAACATGAAGACTGGTCCCCTCACAGCGCTGTGGTTGGTGTGTGTGTTCATGGCTGCTGAACACTTTCTGACATCAGGTTGGTGAATAAATAAACTTTATAACATTCTTGGTTTGGATTACGTTGGGCCCCCCAGAGCCCCCTGGAAAGCCAGGTTTCATTATCCAAGACGACAGACTACCATATTATTTATTTTTGAATATTTGCATTGTAGCCGAAATGGTAAATGATGTATTTGTATAATGCCTTTATCCAAAGCGCTTTACATAGATTGTGCATTACATTCACCCATTTACACATAAATTCAAATACCGATGGCGGAGGAAACCATGCAAGGCACCAACCTGCTCATCAGGAGCAACTAAGGGTTCAGAGTCTTGTTCAAGGACTCTTCGACACTTACTCTGGGGGAGCCCGGATTCGAAGTGGGGATCCTTCAGGAACCCTCTATGTTTTAATGACGGTTTCTCTACCCCTGAGCCAATGCCGCCCTGTCCTTGGGGCATTGTGCTCTCGAGCATGTTTTCATCCAAGTTAGCACGGTGCGCACTTGACACCAGTCTGTGTTACATGAGTCACTTTCTTTAAAAATAATTTGGGTGATTTGTTTAAAATGCAGATGAGCCTGGATCGTTAAGGTACATGTGTGTCACAGTTCACCTTTATTAACGTCTTGCTGTGTGCATCAACTCTGGTTTAAAAGTGTCTGTGGCATATTTGAACTCGTATTGATAACAAATTGTTTTGACTGTTCCAATAATGTGCTATGACATCTCAACAACAGCCCCTCCTGTCTTCCTCTTGTCCAGGGCTGTACTAGCCATATAGTTAGGTAAAGTTAGCCGAAAGTTAAACCAATCTGGGAACGAAATCAAAATCAATATCTTTCTTCACAAATGTGTTCATAAAGGTGTCTACTATCACCTCTGAACTTTCTCAATCACAGCTCCCTTCGGAAACTTTGTGGGAGCCAATCAAAGTTGGGGGTATCCCGAGGGCCTGGGATTAAAGGGGGGGGAAAAAAATGGCCAATATGAGCGTATGAGGTGTGTAATTAGGGTATTTTGGGGCTGCTGAATCCATTCCAACCATTAGTGTTCAGTAAAAATTACTCCTTGGCCATAAAATAGGCCACGAGACATATAATATTGGCAATAAAAAAATGGTTGGAGTAGGGTTTGAATTCATGAAAACTATTCAAGATCGGGCGGGTAATCATGACATCATGACACACAGGATAACATGATACAATCTGACAAGGAACACTCAAAAGGGTTTAAAACATAGGGACTAACAGGACACAGGTGAACTCGAATGACATGATTAGCTAAGCCTTAGCCAATTAGGCCTATTTTATGGCCAAGGAGTCATTTTAACTGAAAACTAATGGTTGGAATGGATTCAGCAGCCCAAACATACCCTAATTACACACCTCATACGCTCAGTCGCTCATATTGGCCATTTCTTTATTTTATCCCCTTTAATCCCAGGCCCAGGTATCCCGATACCCCCAACTTTGATTGGCTCCCACAAAGTTTCCGAAGGGAGTTGTGATTGAGAAAGTTCAGAGGTGATAGTTGACACCTTTATGAACACATTTGTGAAGAAAGATATTGATTTTGATTTAGTTCCCAGATTGGTTTAACTTTCGGCTAACTTTACCTAACTAATAGGGCCGTCAGTCAGGGGCCCAAGGAGGGAGGGTCCCGTTTCAGTTGAAACAGTTGAAACATTGCCAAAGTTGCTACTGACAGTAGCGTAACCAAGAATTAGATTTAGGATAGGCGTAATGCCTTGTTTTTCAGTCAGTGTTTTTCTAAGGGAAGTGAGATCACACTTGGTTGTGGTTGGGGAGACCTCTCTGCTTCCATGCTGGCTATATGCCACTGGCTAACATTTGTAACATGTAGGACACACCTTGATTCATGTCTGATTCATGCCTGTCACCTGTAATCTGCTTTGAAAACCAACTACTGTATATATCCATAGAGTAGCCCAGGGGCAAATCCCCCCCACGGGCACCAAATACCTGCTGGTGGTCTGACACAGTTTTGCATATCGGCCGTCATTCAAATGGACGCAAACAAGTGTTGCTAATATCCGCCCGGTTCTTTTAAATGCCAGGGGGTTCAAATACATTTTGCGAACTAAATGCCTGGCTACTAGTTGAAAATATATATGTTTTGTATGTATTTTGTATTGTTATTTTTGGTTGCCAATGCCAACGGCACCTCCCTGCGACCCCACTTGACCCATAGTTTGAGAACCGCTGAGCTAGAGCGATCTGATTGGAACAGAGCCAAATGAGTTGATGGGAGAGGAATGTTAGGAATGACATCCTGCTAACTTTAACTGACAGAGTTAAAACATCATCTATAGCTGCCTTTACCAGCAAATCAGAGCGTTTTCACATACTCCCCCCCCCCACCCCCCCTTCTTTTTAAGATTTGTTTTCAGGCTTTTATTGATAGGACAGTAGACTGACAGGAAAGTGGGAGAGAGATGGGGAGTGACACGCAGCAAAGGTAGTCAAGATCGTGATTCAAACCTGCGACACGCTTTGACGGCGTGTCGCAGGCCTGTAAAACAGTGATAATTCACATAGAGTCTCTGGTTTAGAGGCCCACTGAGCTACTGGGCCTCTGGGCCTGGGCACAGGCAGTAGACCAGTGTGGTAATGACACAGACACAAGGACAGGGCCCACTTCAACTGACCAGTTCTATCCAGTGCCCACTTCATAAAAGTGTCCAGTCCTTCAATGGCCACTTTGTAACCAGAGCCCTTCTCATTAAAATGTCCTATATATACGTTCAATAATCATAATCCTATGGTCTTCGTAGTCAATAATATCTATGTATGGAAACATACTGTATGTAGAGTTACAGTGTGTGTGCGTGTGTGCTGGTCTGTTGGCTACACTCTAACTATAACATAAGTTGTCATTATTGACTATGTCCGATTATGGATATTGATCTTTTATATCAGGGGTCAGCAACCTTTTTGACATGAAGTGCCATGTTTTCCTTTTCTTGATCAGTGTGTCATATCAACACTAAGTTTAATTATGACACCACAACAAAATGTAATGTTTCCATTTGAATTTGATTGTCCATAGGCTATAATGTAGGCTACCAGTGTGGAAAAAGTACTCAAATGTTTTACTTTACAATTGGCCGCCATTTTAACATACCTCCGTACTCCCACCTGCCATTCGTCTCCATAGACTTCCATGTAATTCATAGTGCACGGATCATGCACACCCATGCCTAGATAATGCACCACGTGTGTCCACATTGCTCACAGCTTTCAAACAAAAAAATCCGAATGGGCCTGGCGGGGAAAGACATTGGAATAATCTCGGGACTATCGGGCCTGGCAGGGAATGAGTAAATGTATCGGTCTGGAATTCAAAATGTACTTCAGTAAAAGTACAAAAGTATTGGTTGGCATCAAAATGTACTTAAATGTACGTAAAAGTAGTCATCATGCAAGAAGTCCCATTTCAAGTTTTCAAATCGGCTATTTTCAAATGCCCGACATGTAAATTGGGTTGAAGGGCTTGATGTTTTGTAATATTATTCAAAATCTACAAAGTAACTCTACCCCAATACCCACCTCATAACACCTACTTTCCTACACCCCCATGAGCATTGTACATTATTATTATAAAATATAAACAGCAAACCCAGCATTGAAGGATTGGTTAACAAACAAAAAAACAATCCACATGCTTTTGGTGTTATTTCCACAAAAAGAATGAAATAAAACTATCATGTACAGAGTCACTGTCAGGTGGAATTCATTGTCAGTTTTAGCTTGTTATTGTCAAGCTGAAACTAAAGGCTGTTTCAAAATGTTGTTAAACTGATCTTCTATTTATATTTAACAAATGTGTAAACCTTTGTCTGCATGGTCACATTGTTCACTGTGTGTAGAAAGGGAGCTAACAGTTTATGTGTGGAGTCACATTGCCCTCTACTGGTAACAATGGTGTACTGCTGCTACTGTACATAGTTTTGAACCTTGTAGCATGAACAGCTTTTTACTGGTTGAGTACTGAAATATGACACATACCTTACACATTTTCTTTTACTTTTGTCTGGCATAGCTACTTTTTTCTTTTTTACTGCTAAACCCTCATATGTATCAGCAACAACGTTAATGATACTTTAACTGAAATTGACTGAAATAATCTTCTCTCCATAGCTCAACAAGATGTGATTTACATTCCACCACAAGGAGTCCTTCGCCTGCTTCCAGATACCAGCTCTGTTACTGAACCCATCACTGGCATCCTGTGGAAACATGGACCCAATAAAGCAGCAGAATGGGATCTGGTTCTTGGTCCTGTTGTGGATTACTACGGGACATTTAAAAAACGCACAGAACTGGATAAAGAAACTGGACAGTTGGTCATCAACAATATGACCATAGAAGACATTGGAGAATACTCTGTGCACATCAACGGTCGACTGCTGAGCAAGACAACGGTTAAACAGATGAGTGAGTAACTGTGTCCTGTGAAGATCATGTGTCATCATGTGTCTATTATAATATACAATGTTTACTGTCCACAGCAATGTTCATTTGAATTGAAGTTTTAGTTAATAGAGTGTGTGGGGGATTCAGAAAGAAAATGGGAAAAAAGAAAGAACAATGTGAAGATTATATTTTGTACAGTGAAGAGAATCGGTACTTTGTTCTATTCTACAAAGCTGTAAAAGACCAGAACCTTTGTTAAGTTAAACTTCTGGGAACAGGTGCATATGAAATTAACATGTATTGTGTCTCATTGCAGTGCGACTATGGCTTTAACCATAACGGCACACATACATGTCAGCATTGTATCACATTGTTTGATGCTGGTGGGTGTGTTGATAAAAATGCAAATTGTTCAAAATGTGAATCCATCTAGAACAGTGGTGTGCTGTCTGGCCCACGTGATGGTTTTTAATGATGCCACTAAACACCCACTGCTTCTATAGAAAATTAATATAAACAAATCTGCACCATAACCCTTACCTGAGGATGATCTCACAGCCAACATATTTTTTATTTTAACTGCAGTCTGGAGAGAACATCAGCAATAAGTTGTCTTCTTTATTCTCTTTCCTCTACAGAGAAAGTCCCAAAGCCACTCGTGGCCACCAAGGCACCTTGTGATTCTAACTCCACCAGCTGTGAAGTGCACTGTCTGCCTGTGCGTGGGGACGTCACAGAGTCAGGGCCAGTTACCTATCTCTGGAAGAAAGATGAAGGGGAATGGGTGGTGGTGTCTGACTCTGGACCAAACTCTAATCAGCTGATTGTCACCAGGGATGAAGATGGGAAAGTTAAAACATTAACTTGTGCAGTGAAGAACGTGTTCAGCATGGAGCGGAGTGAACCTGGACCCAACTATCTTTATCATGAAGGTATGTAGTTTACTACATCATACACATTGAATCACTGTTACAGTCTTTATCATGAAGGTATGTAGTTTACTACACCATGTGAACACATTGAATCACTGTTACAGTCTTTATCATGAACGTATGTAGTTTACTACTGTACATTATGTGAACATTGAATCACTGTTACAGTCTTTATCATGAAGGTATGTAGTTTACTACACCATGTGAACACATTGAATCATTGTTACAGTCTATCATGAAAGTATGTCGTTTATGACATCATGTGAACACATTGAATCACTGTTACAGTCTTAATCATGAAGGTATGTACACACTGTAAGACTTTTCACAGCAGAATTACAGTAAAGTACTGGCAGCACGTTATCTCCTAAGAAACTTTTTTTGGCAGTCTCTTACTGTATTTTGAATTACAGTATATTACTGAAAAGAATTGTAGAGTTAATTACTGTATTTCTGCTGAATGTTTTTTTCCAGTAACTTACTGTATTCCTGTTCAAAGTCTTTCAGTAACTTACTGTATTCTTGTTAAATGTTTTTCAGTAACTTACTGTATTCCTTTCCAAAGTTGCTTAGTAACTTACTATATGTTATAGTATTTATTTTATAATGTATATTATAGTATAAGTTCTGCAGAACGTTGACATAGCTAAAATTGGGACAACACAGAGAAGATTAGCATGGTACAATGGGGTTGGGACCATGCTTATATTTTCAAACTCATCCCCTGATAGAGTTCTTAGCAGTTTTCCTTTTATGACCACCAGGGTGAGGGAGCTGAACCGTAACCTAGAGATAGCAGCTAGGGTTAGGGTTTGAGGCTCAAATACTGACAAATCAAATTCTGACATAATGTCAGTCAGCTTGCCTGGGCAGACACATGGAGATGACACATTAAGCATTTTTAGCTCCCAGAAGATTCGAAAATGCCCCTAATAACTAGACAAATGCTTTACCCAGAATACTTTGCTGTCTTCTTCCCAGGATGCTTTGCTGTTAAGAGCAAATTTACAGCAATTCCTGACAATAATGACATTCTCTCTTTAACTCTATCAACGCTTTGGACGTTCCCGTTCGCCCCATTTTTCCCGGCGGCGCGATGCCAATTGTACATTCTTTGGCTCGTTCTTTTGTACCTTGGTTTGATGTCTGTAAACTGATGAGGGGTCGCGCGGGTGTGTACCGTAGAGACAGCTCCCGTAAAAGTGCTCTCAAAAACCCACTGGACGTTAGCATCAATGGAGTAACAACACTCTTCCTTGTTATTTTCTCTGGATCTATTGGTCTGTAGCGATTGAGCTGCCTTGACGGACGGCAGCCTATTGCGGCCATTTTCACATTAATTCTTGCATGAGGCTGCCCTCTACTGCTGGTATAGCCACGGTACACCTATTTAAGGAGAAAATAAAATAATAATGATGAAAAAAAAATACATCTTTGTCTATAACATCGCAAAGGTAAGGTGCTTTTGCTGGCACAAAACCCAATAAATAAATAACAACATCTGGCAGTGAAAAAGTTAATTACTGTAAAAATGCATGTTTTCCCTCCCAGAATGCTTGGCTGTTAAGAGCAAATTTACAGCAATTCCTATGATAATGACATTATCTTAAATTGCTGTAAAAAAGTAATTTTCACTCCCAGAATGCTTTGCTGTTTACAGTATAATACTGTCTGATACCAATACAGTATAATACTGTTCGGAATTTTGCTATACATTTACAGTAAGGGCTAACAGTGCAGTAGTTTACTGTACATGTGAATACATTGAATCACTGTGTTACAGAATGCAGTGTTGACTGTTTGACATATTTAGGCTCCTAACACAGAAATCATAAAACTTCTCCACAGGACCTCCGCCCAAACCTACACCCACGGGAGGCATTGTTGGAGGCGTTATCGTTGCTCTCATCGCTGCAGTCGGTTTGGTGCTGGGGGTGATATTTCGTGGTAAGTTGCTCTTCAAATTTTAAGTTACACACGTTACTGCTCAGCAATGACATGAATTTCAGAAACATTGTACTGGCCCAGACATCTAGAGCAGTGTTTTATTGTTTAGTAGGTGAAACATTGTACTGACCAGACATCTACCGTAGATCAGTGGTTTTCAAACATTTTTGGCTTCAATACCGCTTTTTATGATTTCTGGATCAAAGTACCCCCCTTTACCCGAATACAACAGGTTGCTTAGAAAACTACAGTAAATATAGCATATCATTGCTGTCAGGGAGAAACCTCATATCTCCGTACTTGTTTGTAGATTATTAATATCCTACTTACATACTACAGTGTCATACAAAAGTAGCAAAAATAGCAGTTCAGGTCAAAATACGTTTTGAGCTTGTAGAACTGCTGTTTCTGCTACTTTTGAATTTGAATCCTGAAAAGTAGTCATTTTGGATATGAGGTATCCACCCGATGCTATGAATGAACGATAAGCCACCTTTTGAAGAATATATTGAACAATATGACGTTATAAATGACAAAAGGAGTGCAAGACTCTGAGCATCCTGAGCACATTTACTCTAAACTGTGTCCAGTTTTTTACATTTTCCAAGTTTTCACACGTACCCCCTGTAATACCTCTGTGTACCCCTAGGGGTACACATACCCACATTTGAGAACAACTGATCTAGAGTTCAGGCCGCTAGACTGTCCTCACACCTACACCACACCACCGATCAGACCAACATGTAGAGTTGGGGGCTTTGTTAGAATACCCATCGATCCGTCTGTCTGTCTTTTATGCCCATATATGGAGATCAGTCCTTGTCCCTTTTGTGATACTGATGTCATCAGTATATGCCCAAATATTGTTATGCCCATATGTGGACAAATCTGTTGGATCAGTGGTTCTAGACAACTGCATATCCAAACGTCTCAATGGTGGGCACCGCACTCCCTCGAGTCCTTGCTGATGCGCGCCGAGTTTGAAGTCGTTGGGACCCATACATATATACATGACCATATATGGGCATAGCAGTCGATTCTGTGGCTCTGGACAACTGCGTCTCCATACATGCCTATATATGGGTTTGTTTATGGTTATTTCAGAGTCATAGTGATACGCCTATTTATGGGCATATTGGGTTTATTTATGGTTATGTCTGAGGTCTGAGTCATAATGACGTGCCTGTGGTCTTCCCAGCCAACCTGCCATTAGCCAATTTAAATAATATAGGATATGCTTTGTGTGTGTGTTTGTGTGAGCACACGTGCATGCATGTGTCCACTACAAACAAGCCAACAGCTGAAAACTCATATCACTGTTATGTTGTCACTGTATTTGCATTTCTCAGATCGTATAAAGAAGATATTTTCTTCACGTGGGTTTGAGCCTGTGGCGGTTGAGCTTGGAGGTGAGTGAGTTTGAGAACGTTATTTGAGCAGCTGTGTTGTGAATTACTCAAGAATTCATTTATAAATTAAATATTATTTTCAATATTAAAATAAAATAATAAGGTATTATAGAAATATCAAGACCTCTCATTGGACCACATGTATCATAACATGAACTTAATGATATCCTTTGTTCATTGATCATTTAGAAACTCCTGCTCCTTCATATCAACAACATCTCAAGTCTATTCTGAAGAACAAGTTCAAGAGTTTGTTGGAATGGATCCCAGAAGAAGGGGAAAAAACACCCCTGAATCAGATCTTCACAGAAGTTTACATCACAGTGGGAGGGAGAGGAGATGTTAATAAAGAACATGAGGTCAGACAGTTTGAAACAGCATCCAGGAAACCAGCCGGACCAGAAACACCAATCACATTAGAAAACATCTTTGAACCTTTACCTGGAAAAGGTAAACCAAGAACTGTGATGACGAAGGGAGTGGCTGGTATTGGTAAAACAGTCGTAACTCAGAAGTACGCTCTGGACTGGGCAGAAGACAAAGCCAACAACAATGTTGACTTTGTATTTCCATTCACTTTCCGAGCATTGAATTTGATGTTGAAGGAGAAGAAGAATTACAGCTTGGTGGACCTCCTTCATCACTTTTTTGGTATAACCAAGGAAGCAGTCATCTCCATCTTGAATGGATCCAATGTTGTCTTCATCTTTGATGGATTAGATGAGTCTCGGATTCCTCTACAGTTCCAGAGCAATAAATGTACTGATGTCACAAAACCAACCTCTTTGAATGTGTTGCTGACAAACCTCATCAAGGGAAACCTGCTTCCCTCTGCTCTCATCTGGATAACCTCACGACCTGCAGCAGCAGATCAGATCCCTTCTGATTATGTTGACAGGGTGACAGAGGTTAGGGGGTTCACTGACCCACATAAGGAGGAGTACTTCATGAAGAGATTCAGTGATGATGAGAACAAGGCCAAAACAATCTACTCACACATCAAGACATCACGAAGCCTCCACATCATGTGTCACATCCCAGTCTTCTGTTGGATCGCTGCTAAAGTTCTGGAGGCCATGCTGAGAACGGTCACAGAAATAGCCCTGCCGAATACCCTGAGAGCCCTGCCAAAGACCCTGACTGCGATGTACATCCACTTCATGTTGATTCAGTCCATACACAAGAAAGAAAAGTTTCATCACAGAGCTCAGACGAATAAGAAGGCCATTCTGTCTCTGGGGAAACTGGCCTTTAAACAGCTGGAGAAAGGCAACCTGATCTTCTATGAAGCAGATCTGAAAAAGTGTGGCATTAATATCAGAGATGCAGCAGTGTACTCAGGAGTGTTCACACAGTTCTTTAAAGAGGAGCATGTGTTCCACAAGGTCAAGGTGTACTGTTTTGTCCATCTGAGTGTTCAGGAGTTTCTGGCCGCTCTTTATGTCTTCATCAAATTTACAGAGACTGGTGTCAACGTACTGTCAGAACAACAAACAACATCCATTTGGTCCAGCTTATGTAAACCCGACACTAACACAAATGTCTACCAGAGTGCTGTAGACAAGGCAATAAAGAGTAAAAATGGACATTGGGACTTGTTCCTCCGTTTCCTGCTGGGCCTCTCATTGGAGACCAATCAGAGTCTCTTACAAAGACTTTTGGCCGATCAGGAAACAGGTCGAGGTCAGTCGCTTTCAGAGTCAGACCAATCAGGAGACTGTCGACTACATTAAGGAGAAAATCCGGAACAATGACTCTCTAGAGAGAAGCATCAATCTGTTCCACTGTCTGAATGAGCTCAATGATCATTCTCTAGAAGAGGAGATCCAACAGTCCCTGAGTTCAGGAAGTCTCTCCACACAGAAACTCTCTCCTGCTCAGTGGTCAACTATAGCTGCCATGTTGCTGTCATCAGGAAAGGATCTGGATGTGTTCAACCTGAAGAAATACCAAGCTTCAGAGGAGGCTTTTCTGGGGCTGCTGCCACTGGTCAAAGCCTCTAGTAGAGCAGTGTAAGTGCACTGGATACATTTAATATATTATATCATTGTTCTGTTATAGGAAAGAGAATTCAAGCATTAAACCGTTTCAGCATTCCTCATATGACAAATAGTGAAAATAGCAGATCTACAGCTCACAGCATGTGATGTGAGCTTGTAGATATGCTATTTTTTGCTATTGTTGAAAAAGTTTAACATGTTTTAAAATGAAGAAAATTGATCAATTAACCTCCCAGAGAGCTTAAGTGGAAAGTTCATTAAAATCAGCAGCAGTCTTCTTATACTAGTTCAACATAGACTAATCTAAACTGTGTGTGTGTGTGTGTGTGTGTGTGTGTGTGTGTGTGTGTGTGTGTGTGTGTGTGTGTGTGTGTGTGTGTGTGTGTGTGTGTGTGTGTGTGTGTGTGTGTGTGTGTGTGTGTGTGTGTGTGTGTGCGCGCGTGTGCGTGTGAGTGTGTGTGTGTGCGTACCTGCGTGCGTGCGTGTGAGAGTATGTGTACATGCACAACAGAGTTTAAAAAAAACAGAAGCAACGTTTACAATTTATTTTGCAGATAGACTTGCAAAGAATGTTATGGAATGGTAAATAGTGATAGCATTGTTAGATGATACATGTACATTACATGTTTCTTTAAAACAAAATACAAACATATTGATTTCTTCCACAAATGTTTGTTTCTCCAGGCTGAGTGGCTGCAACCTGTCAGAGACATGCTGTGAGGAGTTATCATCAGTTCTCTCCAACTCCTCTAGTTTGAAGGAAATTGATCTCAGTAACAATGATTTGACCGATTCTGGAGTGAAAAAACTCTCTGCTGGACTGGGGAGTCCAGACTGTACACTGGAGACACTCAGGTCAGTATTCCTGAACATGTACAGAACACCATTCATATCCTGGTTTAAATACATGTGGAGATTAGCCTGTCTAATTTATATAATTTTAGGGGGAGGCAAACAAAGTCTGA
>NC_137831.1:46877203-46882203 GCF_963921795.1 Nannobrachium achirus | reverse complement strand
TGTGTGTGTGTGTGTGTGTGTGTGTGTGTGTGTGTGTGTGTGTGTGTGCGTGCGTGCGTGCGTGCGTGCGTGCGTGCGTGCGTGCGTGCGTGCGTGCGTGCGTGCAAACGTGAGTGCGTACAAGTGTGAGAGACAGATAGATACAAACAGAAATCGGATGGACAGAGTGTTACAGTGGTTTCACTTTCATTTCTCTTATTCTGAAATTCTTCTGGCATTTATACTTTTTGCCGTATCGAAAATAATATCAAACCGTAACCCTTAAATATGGTGGCAAACTGAACTGTGAATTTAGTGAACCGTTACAGGCTTAGATTGTACATACTTATTAATAGTTATTGTACATACTAGTAAGACGCCTCATATAGTTAACTATTTACCAGATCTACAAGCTCACAACTCGATGGGTCACGTTGTGAGCTTGTAGATCGGCTATTTTGCAATACAAAAGTGACGATGAAAGTGGTTAAAGGCCTGTCCATACACTCAGAAAGGTCTGTTTCAACTAGAAAATGACGTCATAAGCAACTTCTGAAAAGCACTACCCAGAATTAGAGTTCAGAAATCTGCACGTAGGAAAGTCGGAACTCTCTGAAGAAAAGTTGGGTTTTGGACGGTATGGAGATGTGATGACACGCCCAAAGAATATCATTATGTTACAGTAGGTCTTTCTCCAAACAGCTGTTAGTAGTGAATGTATACTTGGTCTGTCGTACGGGGCTGCGCACATACAAAATAGATGATTTACAAGCTCACAATGTGTCACGTCCGCAACGCTTTGTGACCTTGTAACACAGTTATGTATTCTGTCACCACACACACACACACACACACACACACACACACACACACACACACACACACACACACACACACACACAGGGTTAGGTTAGGGAGTGAAGACTTCAATATATTGTCCTAGGCAAAGTCAATGCCTAAGATGCAGTATAGAGAATAGTGCTTTCGCCATCTTGTTTTTTAAAAAGAAAGAATGTTGCAATTTTAGATTGGGTTGGTTCCCCTAGTTCATAAAATCATACAGGTCATCTTGTAGTTTATGTCCTGTGGGTTTTATGTGTGAGACTGTTAGGGCTATGATTAGGGTTATAGGTTTAGGTAGAGGGTTTTGAGTTCAATCGGGATTGTCACATCAAGAAACACTGTTTGTGGTTCCCTAATGTACCCAGTCCCGAGAGAATGGTTGCACGCGCCATTCTTTGAAACTAAGAAAGATTCCAAAACATTTTAGCCTATTCTCACCAATAATAGATGTCACAGTTATTGTCCATGACATTGCAAGCGGCGTGAAGGCCAGCGGACCTTAGAGCGGGCCAGGGCTGCCGGCCGTGGCCGGCGTAGCGCCGCGCGAGTTACGAAGCCGTGGTGGATGCAATCGATAAATGCCATGATAATTCTCATTCTATTCATTTTACGTTTCAATAGGTTTCAAAAGGTCTCCTTGGAGATTAAGTAAGTAGTACTGACTGTTGTATGACAGTCAGGACCACTTGCTTCAAGTATGACTAGGCTTGTAAGGTTTATTCAAATCTCAATTTTTTGAGTTTGTGTTAATCCCCAAGTCCTCTGTTTTAGGCATAACAAAGGATTCCAGGTGTGATAATGGTCCATCACTTGGGTCATTGTTATGGTTAGGGTGTGTTGTGGCACCCACTCCCTAGGCATGACAAAGGCCAAGTAGGCTCATTGTTGTTTAATCACAAAGGCATTTGGGGCCTTTGTGTTAGGGATTGTGTAGGTAGAGTGTTTAACTTTTATAGATTTAGCCCTCCTGGGTATCTAGTATCTAGTCTTTTGATCCATTCCTGTTCTTGGAATTTCCTCACCTTAAGGGCTTGGATCCCATGTGTTAAATAGTGTTTTACAATAAGTAAATGTGTTTCTTTATGGTTATTAATATTATAGCGATGCTGGTTAAGCCTGCATGCTATGGAGTTTTCCCGTTTATCCAATATACTGCAGTCTGCAAATGTCACAAGTGATAAGGTATATCACATTTTGTGTGTTGTAGGGTATAATTTGTTTAATTCCAACTACTTTTCTGTTTGCTCTATTTATAATTTGTTTCTGTGGGCTAAAATAACTTGGAGTTGGTTTTGTAGCCCTGTTACTTTGTTTCAAGTTACTACGGACCAGGTAGTCCTTTAAGTTTTTATTTTTGCAATAGGCTGAGATTATCTTGTAATTCTGTAGTAGATTATTCTGCCTATTTTCAAAGTAGCTTTTCAGGCGTTTGTTGGCCAATATGCTTTGGCTGGAATAAGTTGTTATTAAGGCTAAAAGGTGGTCCCTGATTTTGACCTCCTCAAAGGTGCTGTAGGCCTTTCTTAGGTAAGTTCTTGTGTAGCCTCGTTCCCTTAGGGCTTTGAAAAGAATTTTACATGCTGTTTCAAAGTCTTTTTTTTTGGGGGGGGGGGGGTACAAATCCGTTTAACCCTTAAGTGCTGTTCGGGTCATTTTGACCCGTTTTACATTTTCATTTGGAAAAAAAAGGTAGAAGTTAAAAATGTTTCCACCTGAAACTCACTGGCCTTAAAGATTCTTCTGAGATGAACATGTAAAAAAAATATTTTTGCACTACACCCATGCTACACCCCCCTCATATTTTTTGAACCTTAAGTGCTGTTCGGGTCATTTTGACCCGGAAGCACAGAAATACACAGTATTATGCCAAAACACAGACACACAGTCACCCCCACTTCTAACAACCCCCTTCCGAAGCCCCATTCCGAACCCTCCCCCCCTTCCTATAAGCATGAGCAATATTGCCCAGTATTAAATGAAGTAGTTTTTTTACATGGATTTCAGCTAAATCAGTAAAAACGCCTAGCTCTTTCAGTGTTTAATGTGATATAGCAAAGCAGAAATGCAAACATTTACCAAATATATCATATGAATTGTTTGGTATTGAGTCAAAGTCAATGTATCATGATGATTTGTTAAGTTAAAATTTATATTAGTGTTGTTTTTTTTAAACCAAATATCCACCGGGTCAAAATGACCCGAACAGAACGAAGGTGTAGTGAATCTGAACAGAACTTAAGGGTTAAAGCGCAGTAGCTGTGACTTGACTATTCCTGAAAAGCAGTGTGGTGGGTGGAACGAGCTCTTATGTAATAAAGCGTGTGTATCCGTAGCTTTGAAGAATACTTTCAGGTCAAGTTTTCAGGTTGTGTCAAAATTTTTACCCGTGTATGTAGTGATGTCCAAAAAATCAATTTGTGTCATGTCTGTGACATATCTGACTGTTATTGTTCTGTGATGTGTGTTTAGGATTGTAATAAAATCCTGGAATTCCTCCATGGTGTATTCCCACGTGGCCCATTTATGTCATCCAGGTATCTGTAATAATGTGATGGTTTGAGTGGACATTTTTCCATTACTGATTCCTCCAATATGTCATCCAGGTATCTGTAATAATGTGATGGTTTGAGTGGACATCTTTCCATTACTGATTCCTCCCAGGATGCCATGTAGATGTTGGCCAGTGAGGGGGCAAACCGTTTGCCCATCGCTGTTCCACTGATTTGGAGAAACGTCCTGCCATTAAATTGGAAATCATTTTTTGTTAAATCTTTTTCCAAGCTCTTTGTCTGGTCGCCTTCTGTCCGGGTATTTCCGCAATATGTCCTTGATGGCTTGTAGCCCTGCGTTTGTGTCAATATTTGTGTATAGACTGTCAATATCTATCGAAAATAATATCGCATTCTTTGGAATGACAATGTTCTTTATTATTTCCACAAAATGATAGGAATCCTTAATATAGCTCTTGTGTCTTATGGATAAGGGGTTAAGGTGATATTCTATGAATTCAGCCGTACCGTAAGTCTCAGAACCGCAGTCTGAGATAATCGGACGCCCTGTTGGAATTTCGTAGGGAATTGTCCAACTGGCTGGATCTTTATGTATTTTTGGTAAAAGATACATGGTTCTAGCCTTGGGTTTGTCCACTCCTGTTTTCTGTTTATGATTTTTTTCTGCCTTAAACACACACACACACACACACACACACACACACACACACACACACACACACACACACACACACACACACACACACACACACACACACACACACACACACACACACACACA
This sequence comes from Nannobrachium achirus, assembly GCF_963921795.1. Lineage (NCBI taxonomy): Eukaryota > Metazoa > Chordata > Actinopteri > Myctophiformes > Myctophidae > Nannobrachium > Nannobrachium achirus. Next base: position 46,878,090 of record NC_137831.1, on the reverse strand, counting down.
CACACACACACACACTCACTCACAGGGTTAGGGTTATGGTTATAGGGTTAGGTTAGGGTTATAGGGTTAGGATTATAGGGTTATAGGGTTAGGGTTAGGGTTAGGGTTATAGGGTTAGGTTAGGGTTATAGGGTTAGGGTTATAGGGTTAGGGTTATAGGGTTAGGGTTATAGGGTTATAGGGTTAGGGTTATAAGGTTATAGGGTTAGGGTTAGGGTTATAGGGTTATAGGGTTAGGGTTATAGGGTTAGGGTTATAGGGTTATAGGGTTATGGTTATAGGGTTAGGGTTATAGGGTTATAGGGTTAGGGTTAGGGTTATAGGGTTATAGGGTTAGGGTTATAGGGTTAGGGTTATAGGGTTAGGGTTATAGGGTTATAGGGTTAGGGTTATAGGGTTAGGGTTATAGGGTTATAGGGTTATAGGGTTAGGGTTATAGGGTTATAGGGTTAGGGTTAGGGTTATAGGGTTTTAGGGTTATAGGGTTATAATATATACCTGTACCATAAGTACAGGTATATATTCCCCTCCCCTCCCCTCCCCCCACCTCCTCTCCTCTCCTCTCCTCTCCTCTCCTCTCCTCTCCTCAATGGGTTAATGGAAGCAATGCCCCCCCCCCCCCCCCCCCACGGTGACAATAACACTCTAAACTCTATAAACAACAACAATAATAATATTGATGATGTTTTAATTAGTTGTGATGTTTTGTCATGTGTTTTCTCACAGATTCCTGTTCACTCTCACTGGATGAGAACATAGCGCACAACAACCTCTCCCTGTCAGAGGAGGACAGAAAGGTGACTCTAACAGGACAACACCAAGGTTACCCTGATCATCGAGAGAGATTCACCTCTTTCAGTCAGGTGTTGAGTAAAGAGAGTCTGTGT
>NC_137831.1:46811851-46877003 GCF_963921795.1 Nannobrachium achirus | reverse complement strand
AACATTGGACGGTCAGAATCCAGGAGATTTATTTTTTGGGGGGGTGCGCAGAAACACGTTGTTTTACAATAGTCCACTATTATAGTTGGTTTTGAAATAATAGCTTGAACAAGTGGTTTTATAGAAGTTGTTTTACAATAGTCCATTATTGTTGACTTTGAAGAGAGATCTTTTGTAGATCCTTATAGGTTGGTCTTTTGTAGATCCCTATAGGTACAGGTTGGTCTTTTGTAGATCCCTATAGGTACAGGTTGGTCTTTTGTAGATCCCTAGAGGTCATGAGTGGTCTTTTGTAGATCCCTATAGGTATAGGTTGGTCTTTTGTAGATCCCTACAGGTTGGTCAGATATTTTGGAGACCCCTTTAGGGTTGTAGTTTGTACTTTGTTCATGTAAACAAGAATACAATGTTTAAGAGCAAGAGAGGAAAACTTGCATTTTGTAGTTTGAACTTATTGTAAAAACTAAAGAAACATATTGTGATTTGAAGTTACAGCAATTAAGTGTAAGAGGAGAGATAATACAATTGTATCATTGTTATTGTTATAGGCATAATAGAGTGTGGATCAGGGATCCTGAGTTAAGGACAGAGTAAAGACGAGATTAAAAGTACCCATTAAAGGCAATCAGTGAAGCTTGTGAGAATAATACAATTAAAGTGTGCAAGGAACAGATCAGAGTCTTTGCATATGTACAAGTAATAGTTAGAACCCATTTACCTACAATTGAAGTGAGAAATGTGTTTGTTTTACAATAGTCCACTGAATTTTATGATTTCAGCTTTGATGTGAAATGATTTGAAGAAGTCAGTATGTATGACACAACCTTTATGTAAGTTATGAGATGAGGAAGTCAGTATGTATGACACAAACCTTATGTAAGTTATGATATGAGGAAGTAGAGTTGGACTTTTGTAAAACAAAATTAATAAATAAACGGTTAAATAAATGGTTAAGAGTAAATAGTGATAAGATATATTAAATGGTTATCATTGAATAAGTATTTGAAGCAAAGTGACAAACGAGAAACATTAAAGAGTGACTCACACATATACAGTACATGCACGCATCACACACACTCAGCGATTGTCTAGGACAGCAAGATAGGCAGTGAATAATACATTTTATCAATTGACAGAGTAGTGGAGAATATCTCTTAATAAAATATTGTTGTTATTGTTTTAATATAGGTGTGATTCCTTAAAGGCTAAGTTGAGCTAATTGTGCCTCATTAGGTCAGATTTGAGCCGATTGTCATTCCATATAGGTACATTTTGGTCAGTTTTATTTGAAGTAAGAGTTATTTGAATCTGTGGTAGGAAACAATAGCATATTTCATTATGCCTACAGATAGCCCCATTGATGTAATGAAGAACAAACATGGCAATGCAGCTGTGAGATACCAGGATGCCTGGGTTAAATGGTCAAGGGGCCAGTGGCCTGCCACAGGTAGCTTTAATGAGCAAGATCTGAAAAATGTGAGGCTTATGGGAGAAGAACACATTAAGAAATTGAGCACGAAGGATAGAGATAAGTGTCATGTGGCACTGTCCCAGTGTGTTCCCAGTGTGGCACTGGGAACTTGAAATTCAATTCAGAGATGAGAAAAGCAAAGGAGAAAAACTTGAGAAGGACAAAAGGGAGGATGCAGAAATGCTTAAATTACAGGATTTAAAACTTAAACAAATTGAAGCTGAAAAACTTGAGAAAGACAAAAGGGAGGAAGCAGAAAAGTTTAAACTACATGCAATTATAAACAAACAAAATGTATTGTTAAAATTCCATAAACAAAGCAATAAAAGAAGGCAAGAGAGCAGCAGCAGCACAGATTCTAACCCTGAATATGATGAAGAGCAGGAAGGAATAGACAAAGAACTGACAAAAACAAAGAATACAGTAAAACCAAAGACCCTGAAGAAGTCACATAAACGGCCTTCCCACAACAAAAGTACTGACCCCTCAAATTTAGGGGCAGGAGCAGCGTCTCAAATGCCCATGAGAGTTGTTGCTTTTGGAGCAGATGAAGGGCATAGAGCTAAAATATTTAGACCATGGGGACCAAACGAACTGAACTCACTGCTTTTCCAGAATAGCCTTCCTGACCCTAAGATATTTCCAAGTTAATTTATGGATAAATTAGAAACAATGACAAAAGTTTATGACATAGTCCCATGTGACCTAACACAGATTATGGAATGTGCATTGGGACCTGGTGCATTTAAGGATTTGGAACATGAAATGGCAATACCAGATGGCACTAAATGGGAGGGAGGTCAAACAATTGACACATGTATGAGAACCATTAAAAATGTGTTAAAAGCATATACAAGGAAGTTTGCTAACATTAACAACATCACAACAGCCTATCAGAAGACCAATGAGGATGTTAGTGACTGGGCCGCAAGATTCAAATCATTATGGGAAACCAACAGTGGGATGGAAGAGAACGAAGCAGAGCCGTTTCAAGTTCAGTATTTTGTCAATGGTCTTAAACTAGATATTAAGAATCATTTACAGACTGTAGTATTGGGGTGGGAATCACAAACAATGCCCGCTATAGTGAATATTGCAATTCAGGCAGAGAGACAGATTCATTCCAATAGACCACAAAACGAAGCACAGGAGGTCAGCATGTTTTATCAAGGTGCCAGAGGGGTACCTACAAAGTCCAGGGGTAGAAAAAAGTGTAGGCGTAAGACATTTCTTTGCTATTTGTGTAGGAAACCAGGACACTTGGCCAGAGATTGCAGATCTAGATAAAATTACGGATGCTACAATTGTAACCAGCCAAGAGTATGCCTTATAATAAAGAAATATGTGTAGGAATTACAAAATGTAAAACGTGGTTGAACATTGATCTCAAGTTAAATAGTTAATCATTAGAGAAATGGTGTCTTTCCTATACAGTTTTGAGGCCTAAACACGATTAATATGCCAGTAATGAGCTACCTATATTCTAAATAATTGTATGTTATGACTAGACTACAATGTGACACTATGATCTTTAACTAACAGTCAGGTTGTCGAATGGCTCATTGAAAGGATTATGATTTTCAGAAATTACAAAAAAGTGTAAACATAGATTTTTAGCTAAATAGTGCATCCTATAAATTGTTTAACGCCTACCCATGGTCAACATGCCAGTTGTGTGAATGCCTCATTTTAAGAATTAATGGACATACAGTATGTGAAACATTTTTGGCTGTATCAAATTGTAAATCTCTGCAGTATTATTAATGTTTTTCCCTTCACATAATTATGGATATACTGACATTTCCAGCCCTACTAAAGTGATTAACAGTGTGATTTTCCACCCAAGTAACACTTATTCCAATAGATATCAAAGGAAACTGTATAATGAGAGACATACAGGGTTTCTTTAGTGGACAAAGGCCTGCCTGGAGTAGTGAGAGCAGAGAGACTGATTCGAGATAGATTCAGGCTACTCAAGGCCATCTGTTCTTTTGCGAGTTGGATTATTTTGAAAATATTCTAGACAAAGTGTGTGAAGTGGGGTTTCTTGTAAATTGATTTGGTGTCTTTATTATAGTGATAATCAATAATGTAGAATAGTATAGTTCACTGGCAATAATATCTACCAAGATTTAGGACAAATTGGAGATCGAATGTGGGAGCAGTTAGTAAGAGAACTGTGTCTGTAAACAAGAGATAATGGAGCTGCTCCTGGAGAAGTTGTTTTGGAACTTTGTTCTTTTGAAACATGTAAACAAGGCACAGACCCGTCTGTGACTCAAGTGGAGAAGTAATCAAGTACATTTACTTGGGCTCTGTAATCAAGTATGGTTTTGAGGTATATTCTTTGTGTTTTCTTGAGTAGTTCCAAATTTCAGTAATTTTATTTCTATTTTACTAGATTTTAAGACAAATATTGGACTGTTATTTCCGCTAGAATCATGAGTGAACAGTAATTATTAGACTTTGAGACTAGGTAGGGGATTGGGCACCCTGAACCTTGGTCTCAACAGGCGGCGGCGGAATCGCAAGGTTCCGAGGGCACGATAAAGACAAGTATATAGTGCTGGGGAGTGACTGAAGGCCACCGTGTCTAATGAAGGGTGAATCAACATCCTGCCGTGGTACCGTCTAGTCGGCGTGATTGTCGCACATGGTAAGACCTATGTGGCAGTGTGGCAGGCAACACGTGGTACGTGGATGACAGTCCACACCTAGCAGAGGGTGTGGTTTTTGGGACGACCTCTGTGAACAGGCAAGACTGGTGAAAACGGTCAAAGTTTTGATTCCCATAGCCAAGTGGGGTCGGGATCAGACCGTCGGCTTCCTCCCTGGGTGACCAATCATCACTACGGGGTCAGGGGTCGCTAACGACTCGGTCACCGGTCGGTCCCATCACAGATGACAGTAAGACCCTAGGGGCCGTCGTGTGGGGCTTAATGTAGAGTCTAGCCACAGTAAGCCAAAAGCGAATGCGTCAGTAGGCGAGCTGTGTCTCCTGTGATCGGTGGGCTTTGAAAAGAAGACACCGGGAAGCAGGAGAACTTGAACTCTCTGTCCAGGGTTGCCTGGGCGCAGACCTCAGGTGGAAAGGGGTCTGCCCGGGACTGCGCCTTATGAAGTGTTCTTTTGAATTTTGATTTACAGGGGATTTGACAGAGGACGCTGAGCAGTCCAGCATTTTGTATGCCTTTTAACCTCTAATTTCTTTTTCACAGAGAAAGCTGAATCATGGATATTGTCCTGTGACAAACACAGGAAGTTTTGTGTTGTTGTTGTTGTTGTTGTTTCCAATTACATCTTGTGTGTGCTAATTGAATAATGCAAATGAATTAACCAGCTTACTAACCCAACTAAACAAACCCAATCATATCAATTCTGAAAGATGATTATATACAGTATGCATGCAAAAGTGGCTTTGTGTGCTATGTTCATCAGTTTGTTTCACAGCGAGGGCCCAGCAGAGCAAAACAACACTCTGCATGTTAAAGTACGCAGTAAATGGCTGAAAAATAAGGATAAGTCCTGATTAGAGCTTCAAATATGGATGAGGCCGTCATTGTGAATCTTCTACCAATCCAATGGAAATACATGCTTTCCACTTGACGTGGGAAGTTTGAAATGGCACATCAGTCACCAGAGATATGAATCGTCTGGGCTGGATGCAGTTGAATGTGCCTTGCAATCTCGAGCGTTGTCTTCGTGTGGAATATATCGTTGGCCAGTGAGATTTTGAGGAAAAGGGGGTGCTGCAGGTTATTAAACCTTGCCCCGGTTTTCCGGTCTCTTTCCTGAGAAGTGCAAGGAAGGGTGATGTCACCCTTGCCTCTGTTTCCAAACGTGCATGGAAATATCGTTGGAATATATCAGTCAAAATGGAGATACCTTCTTGTTCTTTTCCGCTCGAAACGGAATATGTTGTGACGGACAGTCATAACATGGATGGACTCTGAGCTTGTTTAAAGACTCTACACACACACACACACACACACACACACACACACACACACACACACACACACACACACACACACACACACACACACAGAAAACACAAGGTGGTGCCCTTTCCCCCTCCTTTCCCACTTACACACACACACACACACACACCCCAGCCCCACCCCCTTTCCCAAGTCCCATTATGTTTTTTTATTTTGAAACATTCACAGTTACACATACATGTTTTGTTTGATGGGTTATGTCTGTCAATTGATGGCGATCAATTATAATGGAACAACTTGTGTGCCTGATTAGGTTAGCAGGTCGCTGCCTTAATGATGGTGGTAATAAGGAGTGATGAGTGACTTTCCCCTGCAAAAGAAAGCAGGTTTTAGAACTCATCCACAATTGGGTCGATCATTATTGAACCACGATCAATTGACATTCATTTTATTAATTTGTTATGTTGTGATTAGTGTTTTTGTGCTTTTGTTTAAATAGTTCATGTACCAATTTTCCCAATGATGACTTTGATGAGGTATTTTGTTCCCATTAGATGACATTCATTTATTATTTTCATTAGATGTTTTAGAAAGATTGTATTTAATTATCAAAAAAAGGGAGGAATATTGCAGTAGATTAGAGTTTATCATGATTGATTATTTGTGACGTTATAGAGTAGATAAAGTGTTCATTGATTATATTAATATCTAGCCTAATGACACATCATTGATACTGTAAAGCTTGTAAGAGTCTAGATGTCTACCTAGGACTGAGTAGTTATTGTTTTGGTAAAGCCTATCTTGTTATGGTACAGCTTGTTCCAGAGGCCTTGAAGCCACAGTATAATTCTAGTGTTTGACCATTCTTCTTCGCAGAACTCTTTTACCACTGTCCAGAGTGTTAATTGTACTTCTGTCCATGATATCATGTTATATAAACTTGACCACACCACCACCTAATATAATTGTCTTGTCTCCTCATTTTCTCATGATTATTGATTGATCTGAATTCCACCACAGTGGGTTGTCATCTAGCAGCTAGCTGCAGCCTCCAACAATGCAACTAGTTATAAATCAGTGGGTTTCATTCACGCACAACATCATCAACGTGAATATGTTTGCAGGATTGTAATCTTCTCTCCAGAGAGTTTGTCGTGACGTGCCACGGCTAGACGGCCCGTGACGGCTGCCTCTCTCTTTCTGCATGGATATGCAGCGAGCCGCACGCAGTACTCAGTACAAGAGTGAGCCACGAGCTGCTTCGTCTCCGACACGCGACACCTTGTTTTCATATCGATATTCATGCTGCGACACGCATAAAAACGAAGATTATCCCAGTTAAGAAACCAGAGCACTAGAGCAAAATATCTCTGCTCCACTTTGATTTACTACATTCTGTTCTCCCTTCAATGGGTTGTTGCTCTTCAGTCAAGTGAGGTCCCCAAATGATTTTGGAGGAGTCCCCAGCCCAGATCAGATGACAGTGAAGTCATAATTTAAGGACCTAAGGTGGTCTTTACATGAGGACGAATTATTGCGACCGTCAGGTCGCACTTACTATCAAAACCTGCACAAACTGTCAGTCCGTCCGTCAGTCAGTCAGTCCGTCAGTCTGTCTGTCACACCTCACACGTCACACTCTTGCCCTGCTCATATCTCCGCAACCGTTGCCCCGATCCATGCCAGATTTGGTACACACACTCCTTGCCTGCCAAACTACAACCTCCCTGCAGCTCCAGGGACCCCCAGGTCCCTGGGGGACCCCCAGATGTAAAAAATGAGCAAATGTGCAAAAATGACCAAATGACCACCACAACGGGGCTGCTCACGGGGAATTCCCGGGGACCACCGACTCCTGGTGCTTCAGAACGGATGCCAAAGTGATGGCGCCCCCCAGTGGAGGACCCCCTACACTGCAGCTCACATAAAATGCCGTAACTCGGGCTAGGAGCGTCCGGGAGAGCCGGGGCCGGTACCTATTCGTCCGCCAAGGCAACGCGCAGACCCCACCCCTCATTTCTCACATGGCCCTCTTCTAGCGCCACCATGAGGCCGATTCTTGCAAAACACATTTTTGGACACTGCTCCTACAGATTTTGCCCAAAAATCACGCAAATCGGTACACAGTATGTCTACACTCATGTCATCAACATGGATCTGTCCCATATAGCGCCACCATCAGGCTGATTTTTTCAAACACATTTTTGGACACTGCTCCTACAGATTTTGCCCTAAAATCACGCAAATCGGTACACAGTATGTCTACACTCATCTCATCAATATGGATATCCCATATAGCGCCACCATCAGGCCGATTTTTTCAAACACATTTTTGGACACTGCTCCTACACATTTTGCCCTAAAATCACGCTGCGACCTGACGGTCGCTTATCTCCCGATAAGGGAGTCTTACTGGTAGGTAAGACGATAGTTTTTACTAGTGATTCGGCCATTTTGACACACGGAGACGCGTTTTCATGACCCAATGCGATACTTTTTTGAATTTGGGTCTGGAAGTGGATTAGTGCGGTTTCGCATTGTTTTTGCATCGTTTTTGCAGCTGTGTAACCAATGAAAACGACCAAATACGGGAGCATATGATGATGTTGGTCATAGAACCCCCTCTCCCTCCCCCCGAACAGGAGAGGTGTGTGTTTGTCTGTCAGTGTGTCAGACTAACCGAAAATGTATTATTATTTTTTAATTGTAATTAAAACCCAGTCATAGAACCACCTCTCCCTCCTGGAGAGGAATGGTGTGTGTTAAGATGATAGTGAGTCGGCTTTCTTTTTCTCTCCAGTGCGCCCAGCCTCCTCTTCTTCTACCAAGGCACACATGTTGCTTTCATCATTTCATTTAAATATTAAAACAGCGAAATTAAACACAAATATTTCTATAACGTCAGTCAAATTGACATTTCATACGTAGTTTCTTTTTTGTATTTGTTTGGTGTTGCACGACCACCTGCAGCTAAATGCCTCATTAACAGCACGCAACAAAAAGGTTCATAATTGCCCACATGATGTTTCTGTGCCACATGATTATTTGGTTATCAAAATGCTTAGTTTTTGTAGCTATGCCTACACTGTCGCGCGACAAAAATGTTTCCAAAATAACAGATCTGTGCCATGTCACAGTGCATTGTGAGCTTGCATCTCTGCTTTTTTGACTGGGCTACGCACACTTGATATGCAAAATCAATTTATATTGTGCCAAACATCAAATAAAATATTTATGAGTCCATTCTGCACAACATGTGCCAACACGCGTATTTAAAAAATAAAGGAATATGTCAAACAATTACATATTCAGTCGTAGATAAGCTATCACTGAGTTTGTAACCAAATGGACTCTTATATATCTGCTTGTGCAGCCTCTGCATAATAGGCATGCAATTCCACGATTTGTATTTATATATAGTTTCTACAGTTGCATTTAAAATGCAGTTGGCATTTTACAGCACATAATGATGAAAATAGACAATAGCGTGCGGGCGGCCAGGCCACACGGACCCGCCGATGGGGGACCACTCACGCACCGCATGAGATCGACTGGCCGCGCTCGACGCTCGTCCATTTGGTTTCATTTTAAAGAGTTAAGGATCTATAAAGGCCTAAGGGTCTGTTTGGTTACCAACTTTCCTTCATTTAGCAGAGACCAGACCACTTGTAAACCCCAGCACAGCACTGGTGGTCCCTGGACCACTGTTGAGACCCACTGCTGTACTACCTAGGCCTACTGTATTTGCCAGTGCACTAGCCTACAGTATATTCTTACCTCTGATGAAGAATAGCAGCGTTTCACATTATTCTGTGATGGATTGAACCTTGTAAACCACTTTATTCTATTATACATGGGAGCATTACGTTCAGCATCTATTTTGCAATCTGCGGGATCGGAACAGTTTTAATTCATATCCTACGTTGTCAATGTGACGCCGGTGTGTTTTTCGTTCCTTTTTTTTCCACTGTTGTTTGACGAGACAAGTTGAAGTTTTTATATGCAGCAAGTCCAAGTTCAAGTTCCTCTGCCAGCGAGAAGGTGGGGGCGACGCGACCCTCCACTAATTAGGCTTTAATTTATAATAGACTATGCTACTGTAGGCCTATTGATCACATCAACACATAACGCTACACACAAAAGCAAAATAAGTCTTACCTTCGGTCTGGATACATGTGGCTTTAGTTGAAATATTAATCAAAAAAGAATTTCCCCTCAGTATAGGATAAATAATCAATAAAGCTCGCAACCCGGTCTGGTGCATATCGGAAAGCAGCTGTCACAGCTCTTCCTTCAACATAATTTTTTTGGCAATGTTCAGTAGAAAAGGCTTATAATATCCATCCCATGTTTGTTATTTTGTGGTGGGTTAAAATGTATTTATGGAAGCAATGTAGATGATTATCCATTGTAGCCCGGGACTATTGTACTGTAGCCTTGTAAATGTGCAGATCTATAGAGAAAAAAATAAATAATATGCAGCCTATTTGTTTTTTTCTTTCTCTCTCTCTCTCTCTCTCTCTTTTTGACAAGACACAATTAAGTTCAACAGCATAGCCAAATTTAAGTTAATTAATTTCTAGTAGCTTATGGTGTGAATGGGTTCTATACAGAGTGCTTAGTCATGCTCTCTACCATATCGTTATGCTTCTGTGTTGCAGATAGAAGAGACAGAATTTTTTTTCCGACTTTATATTGCCCATCCCCGTAGATAATGTCCAGAAATATGCTCCATATAAATGACGTTCCAACCTTCATCTTCCAGGTGGCAAATGTTGGCGTTTCACCTGGCTAAAAAACCTCTATGATTTAACTTCAGACAACTGGTTGCGCCGCGGGACTGAATATGCGAACAGACGATAATAATATGGATTTGGGAGCATAGCCTAATTACAATGCATGTCTCATTAAAAACAATATATATTTTATATTTGAAGGGTAAATACACTGTATATGTAGGCTGGGAACATGACACATTTTGCTTGAATTCATGCATTGTCAACTTGTCGTGTAAACACAGAAAAACAACGAGGTGTAAACGCAATGTTTTGTGGGTAATAAATCCAAAACGAGACTGGCAGCGTTTTCAAGCGTCCTGGTATAAAGACCCCCTAAGACCCTTTTAATAACAAAAGAATCGAAAAAGACCATTACTGCATCAACAAACTACAAAAAATATAAGAAAACATTTGCCAATGTAAAAAAAAAAGAAAATAAGAAAGGGATCCCTAATTATGTAAGATGAACAATAATGGTGGCCATGACCTGAGGGCAAGTAGAACATAACCTGTGCCTCTGAGACCATAGTGTCAACCCCTGTTTTTTTTTGTATCTTAGACTACTATATAAGATTGACCGACATAATAAAAATAAACGGATATAAATATATATATGTTTAAAAAAAAAAATATATATATATATATATATATATATATATATATATATAATTTTCTTTTTTTTTCCCCGGACCCGGACCTGTTTCAAAAGAATATTTGTGGACCTTCAAGGTTTGTATTTGAGGACCCCTGGTATAGGGTGATTACACTCCTACAGGTTGGGGCAGCACCTGTCAGCAGGGAGTGTTGGGCAGGAGGAGTCGGACGAGGTCCTCCCGGTGGGGGCTCCTCACTGGCAGGTCAGTCAGTAGGATACAACAGCAGTGACAGTAGAAATGTGTGTGGGGAGGAAACCATTGGCATAACAATAACAACTAGATTGGGGATTAAAAGGGGGGTAAAAAGAAGTGTCTACTCTAACAATCAATTTGTTTATACCTGAGCTGCTGATGCATATTATATAAGTTACTAATCTCAACTCAAAGCTTATTTATGAAGCACATTTACAGTGGCCTTGTGGTACGATTGTCTGATTGATCCCCTGGCAGGGTCATATCAATCACAATAAAAATGGGAGCCAATGCCCCGCTGCTTGGTACTCAACATCAAGGGTTGGATTGGTTGGCCATACTAGCGTCATGTCCAGGGGGTGTACTTCTGTATCAAGCTGCCTCATGCTCAGGGGCGTCACAAGGGGGGGGGGGGGGGGGGGGGAGTGGGACTGAGTTACTAGGGCCCAAGGTGGAGGGGCCCTAAAGGAGCTATAGTCAACTTTTTCATTGTAGGGCCGACACTTTGTTTACATCCTAGTCTATAGACTAGAATGTAAACAAAGTGTCGGTCTGACAATGGCCAAAATGATTATTTTATCATTATTTTACACTTTTGTGGTCATTTGTGAATAGAAACACATGTATGAAGCTTATTTTTTTATAAAATATTTTCGAAACATTATGTTTACTTTAGCATCCGTTTTTCAAGAAAAAGTTGACTATAGCTCCTTTAATTAATTTTTATACTTTAGCTATTGAAAAATAGCAGATGTACAAGCTCACAGCACGGCACCGAGTGCCACGCTGCAAGCTTATAGATCTGCTATTTTTGTGAAAATGTGTGCAAATCTTTGAATTATAGGCCTACCGTATTTTTTAAGCGAACATTTGTAACTCAAATTTTCCTTCTGGGGGTCCCTGGAACTAAATATTTTGAGATGGGGTCCGTGGCCAAATACATATCATTTTGGGGGTCCTTCACGTGAAATAGTTTAAGCACCACTGACAGAAACATACTGTAGGTTTAAAAGAAAAAAAATCACACCCAATGTGAAGTGAGCGGTGGTTGTGCTTGCATAACGTCTTCAGACTAGGATTTGAGTCTAGGATGTATAGGCTATGCCACTCACACACGTTTTGCTATGGTAAAACGCTTTGGAAAAAGGCTACAGACATACAACATATGACATCACTAGACAAACATGATGCTACGTACACAGATTTTACTATGGCAAAACGCTGAGGAAAAAGGCTACAGACACACGCACAGCCAATTATAGGAGCGGTTTACCACCGCTCAAAAAGAAAAAAAAAATACACTTATAGAAAGGGTCAAAAATATTCAGACTTGCACAAATTTTCACAACTTTTACAAAATAGCAGATCTACAAGCTCACAGTATATAGTACAATATATCTGCTATTTTTTAAAAGTTAAAGCACAAAATAACGTGTAGGCCTAATAATGCATTCCCAGTCTAAATGGGCTAAACCCCCTCCCCCTATGAAGAACATTCATGGGGACAGACAACAGACACGAAAATCCCTCAACTCCTTGCACATTAACTCCATATTCCTTACCTGTTGTTGTTGTGTAGCAGTTGTCTAAGAAGTCTGTAGAGGCTCAGTGCAGGAGTGGTGTAGTATTAACTGTAGGAGGAATTCAGAATCAGGTTTATTATAGTTAATTAAAACAATCAAATGATAAAAACTAGAGTTGGAATAAAAAAAATGTATGAACTGAACTAACAATAAAATTAAAATTTTAATTACTGTAACTGATACTGCTAATCACGTGTGATTGTGAGCTTGTAGATTAGCTATTTTTGCATTCTTGCAAAATGAGAGGGCCGGCCGGCTGGCCGGCGGGTGGGTGGATATGACCATACAGAAAGATGTGACGTTTCAAGTCTTAGGCTTTACTGCTCTTTTCCTGAACATTAACTGCAAAAACATTTTTTCCACAGGTTTCTTTCCCTGTTTTTTTTTTACACTCCATAATTGTTTTTAGAGAATGGAGTGTATTTTTGCAGGAAAAAAAAGTCAAGAAACTACTCCATTCTCATTGAAAAGCAGAATCCACCTTAGGTAGATTTTAAACTTCAAAGTCAGAGAAAGTCATAAAAATAAAAATAAAAGCTGGTCTACAAGCTCAATGCTCTGCCAATCCACTGGTAAGCGACTGTCTTGCCAATGACAGACAGGCCGTTTGAAGTTTTGAAATGGCACATGTATAGGCCTATAGGCAGGACCACATCAGCCATGACACTCTGACTCAGACATAACCATAAACAAACCATATTTAATTCAAATCGTCATTTTACCTTCATCAGCAGAGGAGACGTTGAAAGAAAAGACGCTGCTTCTTCACATCCAAACGTCGAGTGTCTGAGTTGATCTGAGGGAGTTGTCTCTTCCTCAAACTCTACCAGAACAGCATCTGTGACGTCAGTGTGGTCCAACATGAAACTACGACTCAGGAGGAAATGTTGTTTACATTTGGTTGTTCAGACCTCATCTTTACGTGGTTCTGTCATACGTATATACACAGTAATAGTAATGCATATTCTATAAAATGTATACAATAATATAAATGGTTTGTATAGTTCATGCATGTCAGTCAAAGCATCGTCCATTAATTGCAGTCTGGCCTGCAGTGGATCTGCAATGTTCAAGGTTGTATTAATTGTAATTAACTGTATCCTGTGCACATGTATGTAAGAGCAGAGTGGCTTTTACTGCAGGCATCATAGAGTGATCAAAACTTAACATGTCATATGATTGAACATCATTAACTGCTACTGATTCTGACCCCCAGCCTGAGAATAATGTGTTGCTGAAACTTTTATGGAATGCCTCAATAAAGCTAAGAGTGGGAAAAGACACTGATTGTTGTTATGATTAAAGTATTTCACATGACACTACAGTACATACATAATGTGTAAAAGATGATCATTTTCAGTGTGTTCAAAATATGAAATGAGATTCTACATGGGCAACTGGCAGCCCGGGGACTAACCCTCACTTAATGGGTCAATATATGAACATTTATTTATATTTACACGCATGTTTTCACTTCTAAATACTAGTGAGAGTGCAGATACAATGTGACGCCCTGGAGTGAGTGTGTAAATTAGTGTCCCTTTCCATCAGTAGCCCGAGCCTGTCCTCCATGCATTCTGTCCATACTACTACTACCTACTGTAGGCTGACGCTACTGCTTTTAGCAATCTGGGACTGGTCAGTGATTGACTGGTCAGTGACTGGTCAGTGATTGACTGGTCAGTGATTGCTGATTGATTGTCAGTGATGGAATCCCCACATAATACACAGACAGCAGTGGAAGCGATACATTTAACACAGAGAGAGCTGTGACCTGGGTAACAAACAGGATCAGTAAACAGTCAAGCTAACAGCCACACATACATGCATGGTCTACTCTATACCATTGACTGTCACATACATGGTTAATTCACACTTAAAACAACAATGTCTACTTCATACCATTGACTGTCACATCAATTAACTCTCAAGTTAATCCGTTTTCCGTTGACTTTCAGGCTTTTGTCATCCTGTGTTTTCAATGTCATAAGCAGTAGGCCTATGCATAAACCATATTCACATGGCGTCCATTTTGGCATTTTACATTGAAGAAATACTCAAATAAATTCAAATAAATTAAGGGAACATTTTGTTCCCTTCATTACTTTGAGCAGTATAGTCCAGAGAGACACTGGGAGTGCAGCAGGGCCGGACTGGGATATAAATTTGACCCTGGCATCTTGGCCCAGACCGGCCCACCACAACCGCCGTGAACCGAACATAGTAGATCTACAAGCCACAACGTGTTCCTTCCACACGCTACGTCCAACTGGGGATGCTCCCCCCTGTCAGGTGATAAGAAGTGGCTCGCTCGCTCCTCATGCATTGAAGGAAGCATGAGCTCAGTTCGGGGACCTACCCAGGTTGGCAGAGGGAGAGCAGAGCCCAGGATTACAGCTTAGGCAATTGGCACCGGGCGATAAATGGGTTACAAAATCGTGGGATAAAAAAATAAAATAAAGAAATCTGCAAGCCCACAGCGTGTCGAGGCAGTGACAGGTTATGGGCTTGTATCAGCTGTCATTATGTATGAGTGGGTCTCCTGGGCCACAGTAGCCATGCACTGATTGGGCTGCTAGGCTGCTATTCAGTGGTGGATAAAGTATTCCCATTTCATACTTAAAGTTGTACTATGTAACTTTTTTTATAAAACAAATCTTAAAATTCTCCTAACTATTAAATCACAAAAGTTTTAGAAGATCCGCGCCGTGAATTTCAGCCTGTAAAGCCTTCTCTGTATGTAAACTGAGATCCTTGCCGTGGACCGGATCTCGCGCCAAAATTGCGTCATCACACTACCGGCCAATCACAGCGAGGGTTATACAACTGCCGGCCAATCACAGCGCATCTTGAAGTGGGGTCGCTATGGCAGCCATATTTGTTGTCGCCCGTTTGTACCATCCCTTCTCTAGGTAATTTCGCCTACCAGGCAGGGTGAAGGAGTCCGTATCTCTGGAATTACTGAACGCACAGGAACAAGGGACCCCTTAAAAGATAGATCTCAGCGAGGTGGAGGCAGACGCGGGGGTCTGAAGGTACGAAAAACGTCCGAAAGACGCGGACGCGACCGCGGTTTGCTATAGGGCTAATGACCACTAGTTGGGCATCTTACACAGTATGGCTTTAAGTAAAAGTATCAATACTGCAATGTAGAAATGCTCTGTTACAAGTAAAAGTCCGGAATTCAAAATGTACTTGAGTAAAAGTATGAAAGTATCTGCATCAAAATGTACTTAAAATACTAAAAGTAAAAGTACAAAAATGTTTGAAAATAGCAAATCTACAAGCTCACAACAACATTTTCAAATAGCCAAGGTATAAAATAGTGAGTTACTAGGGCCCTTAATTATTTTATACTTTAGCTATTGAAAAATAGCAGGGTGGGGGGGGACGAAATATTTTGAAATGGGGGGTCCATGACCAAATACATATCATTTTGGGGGCCTTCATATGAAAAAGTTTGAGCACCACTGACATAGAAACATAGGTAAAAAAAAAATAAAAAATAAAAAATAAACTCTTTGAAATATTCAAAGATTTGCACATATCTGCTATTATTTAATAGTTCAAACATAAAATAATGTGCAATGGTGCGTTCCCAGTCTAAATCTGTTAAACCCCCTCCCCTCTATGAAGAACATTCATGGGGGGCCTGCAGTGAATCCTTATACCCAGGGGCCAGGGCCCAGAATTTGGTGTGACACCCCTGATGCAGGAGCATGTACATGGCCTAAAGAGTGATAATATAACTGTCCTTAAATGACCTAGTCAGCTTCAAGACACTGTGGTTCTAACTCACTTCCTCTTAGTGCAACTGCACTTCCTCTTCTCTAGAAGTAAGAGGAAGCAGCTTGTCTGCTGCTCTGACCGCACTGCCCTGCTTTCTACAAGACTTTAAAACCTCTATGCTAAAGGAGGATTTATTTGACCTATTAAAACCTTTCTACAGGACTTTAAAACCTCCAAATAAGACCTGTGACCGATTTTACAAATGCCTTGAAAAACTGTTAGGGAAAAATCTTTGTATGTCAGTGGTGGTCAAACTTTTTCATGTCAAGGACCCCCAGACTCATATGTATTTGACCACGGACCCCCCATCTGAGAGTATTTTTTTGTTGTTGAAGGAAACCCCTTGAAGCAAAGATTTTAATGAAATATGTTCGCTTGTGATTGTAGATCTGCTGTTTTCACTACTTTTGTGCGACAGCCTATGCACACTGCACAGTGAGTGAAGGTATATATTCATACGTCATTTCATAACGTTTTCATAACAGATTCAGACCCATTCATTCTGTAGCTTAAACAAAAGTATTTATTTTCACACATAATGAAATATTAGTAAAGTCCAATCCAACTGAATTCATCATCAGAGACATTCATTCATTCATTCATCACTCCAGACCATGGCCCTCATTTATCAACGTGGTGCAGATAAAAATTTGGGTGTACACCGAAATTTAGGGAAGTCTCGACATTTATCATTTCAACTTGACTTTGACGTTGGCGTAGGGTAGGATCAAATCTCACGTCAAGTCCATTGTAGACGTGCGGAGCAGCATTGTCTAACTATTTGACAGGCAATGGACACATGTATCCACTTGAAAATGTATATCCAACACAATAATAAATAATCCTGTGAAAATATAACATTTTATAAAAGCATATTATAGCCAGCTACATCATGGACATGCACGCCGATTTTATTTCCAAGTTACAATGACAAGCAATTAAAATCTAGCAACATGGAAGCAATCTACTGTTAAGTGCTTTAACAGTCTAAATCTTAAGATTGCAGACCTGGCTCAGAACAAGCACATATAGCCAGCGAAAGCATGCGAGAGCATTTTCGGGTCCAGCGCGGCCGCTGTGATCTCACATTACCGTGAGGCATGAGCCTCCAATTTATACAGTGACCGTGACGCGAGTCCTTTTAAATATGGATAAAACCCGAAGGTCCAAACCTGACTGTGCCCAGCCCAGCGCACGCACGCTGCGGATGATTTATTTGGGGGTCCACGGCCCACCAGGGAGAAGACCAGCCCGTGCGGGAACGGTACATGATTGCAAGTTCAAGCACTAAACGTGCATTGTGCTCCTCGCCGAAATTATTTGCATTAAATGTATATCCAAAACGTAACTGTGGGGTCTCTCAATTTATACAGTAGCTACAGTACTGTAGTAGGCCTACACTATGCTGGAGTTAATGATGAAACCCGACGTGGTGAGCCCATGACATTCTTTTCGTGGACCATGAGGTATATACAAGTGTGTCTTATATGGAGTCATGTATTAAGGATAAAACCCACCCGACGCTTCAAACCTTCAGATTATAACTGCCTCCTTGTCAGTATCTATCAGTAACATCGCATGCACGGCATCCTGTGGTTTCGGGAATACATGATTTAGCTTTCTTATTTTTTCTTTTTTTATGTAACCACTCAAACGCGCACTGCGCCGTCGCCGATATTGGGTTAAATTAATATATTCCATTTGTGACAATGACTGGTGTGGTGTCACTCATGTAGGCTGCAAGCTTACTATACAAAATAAATGGTAATAATTAGGGATGTCCCGATACCACTTTTTTGCTGACCGAGTACGAGTACTTCATTGTGAGTACTCGCCGATACCGAGTACCGATACGAGTACAATTAATAATTAAAAAAATAATAATAATTAAAAAAAAAACAATGTCTTTAAATTATGTCGCTTTTTTATTTTCTCATCAGATGTTCCTCACTTTCTGGCTGTAACACATTAAATGGCATTGCTTTACCAGAACATGGCACAACTGCCGCACATTTCACTTTCTTTTCAAGTTTAGCCAATAACATTCAGTGCATTTCTTTCAGTAGCACATAATAACAGAAAAATAAAACAAGTAGCAACGACAAAGTCCAGGACTAAGTCTTTTAGTGCATTTCTTTCAGTAGCACATAGCATACAAAAACAGTGCTGCCTGTGGGTAATAACTTAGTACTACTAAGGCTTTTACAGACAAGTCAGAGGTTTTTTTTCCAAAAAATAAATACAATAAAATAAAATAACACTTATTTAAAATAAATCAGCACTAAAGTAAGTCAGCACAGCAGCCTGTATTTTACATCCTGGATGGGTTAGAGGGTCATGGTAAAGAAAGAGTGTGTGTGTGTTGTGTGTGTGTGTGTGTGTGTGTGTGTGTGTGTGTGTGTGTGTGTGTGTGTGTGTGTGTGTGTGTGTGTGTGTGTGTGTGGTCTGTCAGAGAGAGAAAGAGAGAGAGAATTATACAGAGGGCAAGAAAAGACTAGGCTGATAGTGATGATAATATAAAACATCTTCCCTGAATATGAAATAAAAGTAAACATCTTTCCTCAATGACATGCTACATGCAGTGCTACACAATTAGTAAAGTAAACTGGTAACTTTCAGTACCACATACAAAATACAAACTTAAGAAGAGCAACTTAAAAATATAATTGTGAGGAGGCCATCTGTGAGGAAGAATAATTCTCTTTCTCCTCTTTCTCCTCTGGGAAAGGGGGCAGGTTCTTTTTTATGAAGAGCAGCATCTCTGCATGCTCAGCTGTGATCCTGTTTCTGGTTTCATCTACAATGTGTGACACTGAGCTAAACAGCCTTTCACTGTCTACACTGGAACAGGGAGCTGAGAGATATCTGCGAGACATTTGGGCCAGAGTGGGAAAGCGCACTTTGTTAACACCCCAGTACTGTAGTGGGTTGGTATCCTTGGGAGACAGGGACTCTCCCAGGTATTTCTCCAACTGAACGGCCCCACCTACTGGTGCTGCACTCTGTGCTGCTGCTGCTTGCTCATTTGCTATCTGATCATACACACTGTCCAGACTGTTACTGGCCTGGTCCCTGTGTTTCTTTTTGGCAGGAGGTGCCTCCTGGCCCTCCACAACCTCTCCTTCAGGGGCAGACAGCTTCTGCAGCTCCAGTCTCACCATCTCTTTGGCTTCTGCAGCAGTGTTGGCGTTTGAGAAGAAAGAAACTTTGTACCTAAACAGAGAAAAAAAAAAATGTCTTAGTACAGATCTCTTTCCCCCACACACACTATCTCCCCCTCACTCTCTCACTCCCCCCCCCCCCCCCCCCCCCCACACACACCCTCCCTCTCACACACACACACACACACACACACACTCTCCCCCTCCCTCCCTCCCCCTCTCTCTCTCACTCACACACACACACACACACACACACACACTCTCCCTCCCTCCCTCCCTCCCTCCCTCCCTCTCTCTCACACACACACACACACATGGTGGTGTGTGCGTGCGTGCGTGCATGCCTGCATGTGTGCGTGGTCTGTGTGGGACGCGGACATGGGAGTGAACTTGAAGCGTGGAGTAAACTCTCTTCTATTGGCTTTCCTTTCGTTGTTAGGTCGTATTCGGGTTGTTCTAGTCGTAAAATTGGGGGGTTTCGAGAATAATTAAGGGCGTGTTATTTAAATTTCAGCCTGCGCATTTATCAACGCTGGGATCAAATGTACGCCAGGTGTGTCTGTTTAGGACGTTTTCGTAAATGCCACGCAAACGTTGCCCTAAGCAAATTTTGGGGGGAAAAATACACTGTTTTTTACATTCCATTGATAAATGAGGGCCCATGAATGCAGTTTTCACTATGGTGAAAGAAATGCAAATGCCCTCTTTCCATGACATATCTGAAGTGCAGCATTCAGGAGAATTGCTTTGTCCTAATTGATATTGAAATAATTGCCATCCCTGTGTAGAAATCCATGGGGAAATCTCGCTCTTTCGAACGACCGTCATTTCAACAAAGGAGCGTCGGGAGGGTTAGCGACACACCCCACAGAGGTTAGGGTTAGGGTAAGGGTTTGGGTTGGGTGTCGAAAAGATGACACCTCCAGTATTGACTTGATTATGCTTAGTTTAGAGTGATATCAAGTACCGAATTAGCCAACTTCCAAGCTCACAACGTGTCGCAGTGCCACACGTTGTGAGCTTGGAGGTCTGCTATTTTCAATATCTTCACCCAAAGGCCCTTTTGGAAATGTACAGTCCCTGCCTCTCTAACATTCTCTGCACGTCCATGTTCAAAACCGTAGACTTTACCACTTAATCGCTGTGCTTCTTTTGAAAATGCTTTGCAAATAAATAATCCAACAACAGTGCACATGAATCTGTAGGGGAATTGTTGGTAGCGAGTACAAAATATATCTATTTCACTTAGCCTACTCTGTACTGTAACTGTAAAGGTGTAGTGGGACAAATAAAGTGAGGTTTAATTTCTTGTATTCCTGTTACTGGTGATTGGGTTTATTAGGCTCCACATTAGCTGGTGCAGAACATCGGCTAATCTATATCTTAAACAACCATTCTTAATCTCAATCTGTGTTATGCCTAATCTATGCTCTGCTGTATGACAGTGGCAAGTACAGAAAAATACAAAACCACAAGCTCACAATACCTCAGGTCTGTGCGTGGCATGTTGTGAGCTTATAGATGGCTTTAGTTGTGCTCACTGCTTTGCTTTCTTTTGAAACAAAATACGTTGTTTTTCCTCAGACCGTTTTATTTCTCTTACCTTTAATTATTTAATTTTAGTGAGCTGGCTTTCTGCAACTCGGAGCCTGTGAAAAGCCTGGTTTCCATTTGCTGTTCAGTGTTCATATCCTGTCTAGAGCCCGCCTACTGCATCTGCTAGTTTCCACACACACAAAGGGTACGGTCACACTGTGGACGCTTCGGCTCGAAACTCCCATCCACTCCCATTATAAGGGAAAAAACGGACATGACGTACTCCGCGCCCGCCGGGACGCATTCGAGCTGTTTCCAGGTCGGGTGGACGAGCCACGCGCTGGGGGTTCATGGTTCAGCACTTCTGTACTCTCACCCGGCAGTGATGCTCACTATCCAATGGGACAGAACGTCCTGTGGAGCTGGTTTTTACCTTGTAGTTTTCGTTCAGTCATCGATCTCTCAAAATACAGAGGGAATGCATGGAAGATATTTCAAAACAAACGGCCAGACACATACTTCAATAAACACATCAATAAATAAATGTAAACACCTTGTTGTTGTTGAATCGCCGCCAGACTAATTTCCACTGTTTCTCCCATCTGAATAGCTTGTGTGAGCATATTATAATACAGAATTGCAGAATATTATTATCCAAAATACATATTTTTATTAACTCTCCAGTTACACATAGCCTAATCACACACAAACGTGGGCTACAAAAAACTAATAAAAATGAAACATCTGTGCTTTATTGTCATAAATAACCATCTGTCATTAATAACTATTGATGTAATTCACATATAGCCTATTAAACCCTCTATTCTCAGTAATAACGGACCCACATTTCTTTGACTGCATTATTTATATAAATCTTTACCAAAAATAGCCGATCTACAAGCTTACAACACAACACAGAGCGACACGTTGTGAGCTTGTAGATCGGCTATTTTTGGCTTATTCCCCTCCAGAATATGCATAGCTGGGGTTCATGTGGTTATTGTAATGATGTTTTCATATTTGGCTTGATTGATTGAAGAATGTATAGGGATGCATAGGAAAAAGTACAGTTCATGACTGTACAAATCACTGGTACAAGGTCAACTAAAAGGATATCATAGTATGCTTTTTGGCTAATTTACACTGGAACCACTTTATGTATCTCATATAACATTGAAAGAGGTGGAAAGAACAGTACTTTGCATAGGGAATTGTCAGTAAAACAAAATGGGAAAAAAATAAAAAAGCAGTCACAAAAAATAAAATAGGCTAACAGGGGGAAAATAAATACAACAAAGGAAAGGTCTCTAGTTTCAGGTGGTGCACTAATGTTTTCATATTTGCTGGATAGGCCTACTGTGGAATTATATTATTTATATTGCACATGCATGTTTTCATGTTGAGTAGTGTAGGGTAGGCTACATCCTTTGATCTGTCCTTCTGCAAATCGCGCTAGTCAAAAGAACTACATGTCCTTCTGACCAGCGCCATGTTGACTCTCCCATAATGCAGCTCGGGGCTCACAGGAACAGCCGAGGATGATAGGATATGGAATTACACCAGGCGCGATTTCGAGACAGTTCCGAGCCGAAGCGTCGACAGTGTGACCGTACCCATACATGCACTCACACCCTTTCCCTTTCCACTCTAGACCAGAAGTGCAAACTGCAAAGTGAATCTAACTCATCCCAAGTGCAGAGCAGGCTAAACCATTTTGGCCTTTTGTAAGGGGTGAGAGGAGCCACAAAGAGCCTCCATTATATTATATATTTATTTTTGATACTAAGTTCAGTCTCTTCATCGATTTTATTCTGATAATCTTAATTCAATTATGACTATTTGAAGGAGAAAGATCCAACAAGAAATATTTCAATGCAGGCTTTTTGGGGACCACCGCCATTGGGCTCTGGTAACTCAGTACACCTCTGGTCTCTCCCTCTCCTCTTCATTCCTTGGTCTGACACAACATTCTGCTCCTGTTGTTTTCATTTCTCCCTGACCTCTCTCTAAATGTTCACAGGGGGCATCATTTAGGATTCCAGGACACAGCAGTTGTCACCCCCTAGGGTTAAGATTCAACATTAAAATTCATATTTTTATGAATGTTTGTTGTTTTTGTTGTTTTATTATTATATCAGAGACAGGGAGGTTAGTTTCAACATAGTTTGACACTTAACAGTATATAAATGTGGTTTCTGTCTGCAACCATACATTCATTAAACACTTTACAACTGTTCTCCCTATATTGAACATGTCATTACAGGTGTAAAAAGTATATATATATATATATATATATATATATTTTTTTTTTTTTCTGAGCTTGTAGATCGTCTATTTTTGCTATTTTTACAGTGGGGCTGAAGTGGTCAGAGTTTTGCCAGCCTCTATGTTTTTATGAAACGGTACCTGTTGCTACAGACGTCTCTGTACTTCCTGTTCATCCTCTCTGTTCTGCATTTTATTGTTAATCCTCCTCATCTCCCTGCTCTGTCTTCCAGCTTTCACATCATAATTGTTGCAGTCATTTAGTCCTGTCCATCTGTCCTCCATGGCCTGTTTGACCGTCTATGCTGTGACCTGGACCCCCATTCCCCTGAAACCTGTTGGTAATCATTATAGTCCTAGTTCAAACTAACTAGTGCAGTGTTATGTTAGCAGCCTTTAAAACCTGCTGATAATTATTATAGTCCTGGTTCAAACTAACTAGTGCAGTGTTATGTCAGCAGCCTTTAAAACCTGGTGATAATCATTATAGTCCTGGTTAAAACTAACTAGTGCAGTGTTAAACATCATTGTTTTTTTTCTCTCTTCTGAAAAAATAAAACATAAAAGTCAAATCATGCTAGAGAGAAGGAAAGAGGAAGTGTGATCATTTGAGCTGCGTGCAGCACTGAGCGCTAGAGGTGGGGGTGCTACATGTGGGCAATAACTCTTGCCCACATGTAGCACCCCGCGGCCGGGCCCCGCCCCCGCCTAGCGCTCAGTGCTGCACGCAGCTCAAATGATCACACTTCCCCTTTCCATCTCTATAGCAGGGGTTCCCAAACTTTTTTGTCTCAGGGCACCCCATAAATATTTGTTTTAATCCGAGGCACCCCTACATTATAATTGTCACTCCCAGCACCTTATATTTATAGCATATCGTCGTTGTCGGGTGGAAACCTTGTATGTCCAAAACCGTTCGTTTTGTATCATCTATAAAATGTACTAAACTAGTGAAAACAGCAGATCTACAAGCACACGTTGTGTGCTTGTAGATCGGCTGTTTTCACTAGTTTTGTCTGACAGTCTTGTATTATGAAGCAGGGCTTTGCTTTACCAAAAGACGTACATATTTGAAACTTGGGCATACAAGGTTTCTGCCCGACAGTGACGATATTTTAGTGATTATGTTGCGAGGAAAACATTGAGATAATAGCCATTTTGGTTAGAACTGACTGAAAATAACTTTGTACTTCAAGTTTAAAATGATACTAAATATTTTTTCAAGTGTCCAAATAAATTCCAAATATTATCAAATTATCTCGGCGGCACCCCTGGACTGCCGTCGCGGCACCCCAGGGTGACCCGTCACCCACTTTGAAAACCCCTGCTCTATAGAATGATTTGACAAGTGTGTTTTACGCACCAAGACACAGTTTTTTCCATAATGTCTGTCTACTGTCTCAGGTCTATAATGATGTGTCACCATGGCTGTAGCTGTAGGACATCTATTCATCTCACAGGTTCAGTTGAACTCAGGTCTTTATAATGATGGGTCTACTGTAACTGCAAGCACACACGCATGCATGCACGCACACACACACACACACACACACACACACAAGCACACGCAAGGACATACGGTACACACACGCACATTCGTTTAGGCATTTATCCAGAGTGACTTACAACAAAAAACAACAGGCAGACACAGTTAAAAGACAGAATTAATATGTTTATTAATTACTGTAACTAAAAACAAACTAATGTAAAGCATGTATGTAAGTGAATGGTGTAGTGGGTGTAAAGTGTGTTCAGTATTAACCAATATGTTGAAAGGAGTGCATGTGGATGAGGTGATGAAAGTAAAGAAGTGAAAAGAGACCTGGAGGGCAGGGCTCTAAAGCAGGGTTTCTCAAAGTGGGTGTCATGGCACCCTAGGGTGCCAGGGGTCACAGAATCCTTTGATGATCGTAGATCGGCTATTTTAGTTGACTATTCCCCCCAGAATATGAATGCTGGGGTTTAAGTGGTTAACACCAAGTATAAAAGTTATCTTCAGTCTGTCCTAATGGAAACAATATTCTCTACAGTTTTCCTTGTGACAAACTGTATCTTTGGGGGAAAGATTTACACTTTTACCTAATATTATTATGACAAAAGGTGCTAAAAATTAACAATGTAATTAGCGTTGCCAACTCTCAGAGTTTTCAAATAAGGGACACCTCCTGGTGAAATATTTTGGGGAGTTTTGGGTGGGTCAAAACCCCTGAAACGCATAGAAAACTGCACACAATACAAACACAACATGGCTTACATACACCTGCATCTACTATACCAGTAAGACTCCCTAATCGGGAGATAAGCGACCGTCAGGTCGCAGCATGATTTTAGGCCAAAATGTGTAGGAGCAGTGTCCAAAAATGTGTTTGAAAAAATCGGCCTGATGGTGGCGCTATATGGGACAGATCCATGTTGATGACATGAGTGTAGACATACTGTGTAGCGATTTTAGACATACTTTGTACCGATTTGTGTGATTTTAGGGCCAAATCTGTAGGAGCAGTGTGCAAAAATGTGTTTGTAAAAATGGGCCTGATGGTGGCGCTATATGGGACAGAGCCATGTTGATGACATATGTGTAGACATACTGTGTAGCGATTTGCGTGATTTTAGGGCAAAATATGTAGTAGTGTCCAAAAATGTGTTTTAAAAAGTCGGCCTGAAGGTGGCGCTAAATGGGACAGATCCATGTTGATGAGATGAGTGTAGACATACTGTGTACCGATTTGCGTGATTTTAGGGCAAAAATTGTAGGAGCAGTGTCCAAAAATGTGTTTTGCAAGAACCGGCCTCATGGTGGCGCTAGAAGAGGGCCATGTGAGAATTGATGGGTGGAGGTTGTGGTTTGGCAGGCAAAGTGTATGTGCAAAATTTGGCATGGATCGGGGCAACGGTTGCGGAGATATGAGCAGAAAAAATTGTATGAAATATTGTTATGTAGGCTAGCCTATAAATGATTTGAACCTCATAAATGTACCCTTCAGCTTATTGTTTATGCCATTATGACATCCACAGGTTTTAGCAATTGTTGAAATGAGGCCTTAAATGTGATTTTAAAAGTGAGTTCAAAGCATATATGGGGTAGGTGGGCAATAGGGACATATGGGCACCTATGTACAACAGTAGGCCTACATTATTATCAGACTAAAATGTATCCTTCAACTTCTTGTTTTTGCCCCAAAATGACATACAAGTTTATATCAATTTGTAGAAATATTAGACCTTACTTATTTCATGTTTAAGCATGTTGTAATATTGTATACTTTACTTTACACTAATGTGTATGTATGTATATATTTTTTAGTGGCCAATTTAACACAGACCATTCTTCTTTGCTCAGCTGTTACCTTCAAATATGTATATTATTTATTTATTACTTATTTCTCACCATTTTCCAATCCAAAGCCACCTGGTTCTGATATTCCCACTCTCCTGGTTACCCAGCACGTTCTTTTCATATTTGCATACAGTAACAACCATTTAAAAACATCAACATGCTTATGTTATGTTATTTGTTCACATACCGTGTTTTTTAACCAGTCTGGGACTCTGGGGTTGCTTAATTTGGCAGACAAGACACGGTAGCAGACTACTGCATGTGAGAGACAGTGCTTGCAGGATGGGTCCGTCGCAACTTGTGATTAGAACCTATAGTCTGTGGGTTTGTGGGGCGGAGACTGTGTCTTAGCAACAACTGAAAGCGCTCACTGATTGGTTGTGTCATGAGTTAGTGAGCCAATAGCTGCCCACAAACACCCAGACTTGCGCAGCACCACACACAGCAACGATGGGATGCAGATGGGACAGCAGCACTAAGAGCAGAGTGGAAGCTGACGGGCAAAATCGCCGTAATTTCTCTATTAAATCGCCCGTCTTTCATATTTACCCCCCGACCTTAAAATACGGGACAAAGCGTGTCCCGCATCTGTTCAAAACGGGACACGTACGTCTTTTAGTTTCCAAAAGCAGGACGATCACGTATTTTACAGGACGGTTGGCTACCCTAAATGTAATTCAGGAGTGCCGTGGATGAAAAGGTTTACAGAGGTGAACTGAGCCAAACATGTTTGAGAACCAGTGCTCTAAAGGGGGTGAGTGGAAAACCAATTAGGAACACAAAGGGGAAGCACAAAGCAAACATACAAACATCCATAAGATAAGTGAAAGGTGAACTACAGTACAACCATGAAATAATCTTCCATACAGGAGACCCCACAAACATCACTGTTGAAACTAACTGATAAGATTAAAATGTTTAATATGGTATAGATATCATTCTCAGTGTTAAAAGTCAATGCCATGATGTTTTGATCTGATAACTAATGCACGAGACGAGAATCTGCCCCACTCCAGGGACAGAAAGATTGACCAGCGAAATGTCAAAGTGTCCAGGACACGGGATAATGAAAAGCCAAAACATTCTACATCCTTGGCTTCTGAGTCCACGAGACTCAGTCACAACAACATCCCATCCATGTTATGTTTAATTGTCCAATCAGAATGTGACTAATGTATTCTGTAAACTCCATATATCTGTGAATCATTATGCTTTGTACCCAGAGATACTATGGGTGGCAATGCTCTCTACTGTACTTGTACAGTACCTACAATTTGAACTCTGACTAAACTTCAACACAAAACGGATTTACGCTGTGTGGTCTCATTTCTTGTGTGGAGTATTTTATTATGATTGGGGAAAACTGTTTATCCATATGGAATATGATCCAAATTCCATCAAATGGTCCATTCGATTGCCGGATTAGCTCCGAGGAGATATTGGGGACTCAACGTTGTTGGACTCATTTTGTCTTCTCCGCTGCTAGAACCAGTTACGGATTTCTACTGATTTGACGTTTATGGATTCGATACAGCTGGACAGTTTGTTTTGGAATCCCACTTCGTTCATCTCTGCTAGTAACAACCAGCCGAGGATATTATCAGACGTTTCCCCTGACTCCCACGGAGTAACACTGAAAGGACTCCCTCCACGTTTTTTCCTCCTGAGCGCGGCACAGGAAGGCAGAAAACACCTGCCGAAATCGAAACAACCTTTTTACAAACGGAACAACACCTTTGAATTGAAGCGTCTCTTCAAAGCTTGGGGAATGAACTGATAACAGCTTTAATGGCTAAGATAGACAATGAGGAAATGAAACAGGTTGTTTCTAGGTGCCCCACAATTGCACCATTTTTGCCCATATGGAGAAAGGAATTCGGATATGATGACTCTCTCCCACATCAACATATCGATAAAACCTCACAACGGTCTGAAGAAAGCCGAAATGGAGGCGGCCAGGTTTGGCTCTGGCACAACGTTCCACACCAGGAGCCGTTCACGGACGGTCTCTCTCCCCTCATCTCTCCGCACAAGAGACTTGAGAGGCGGGCTCCATTCTCACACGCTAAGTCCTAATTCACCACAATCCGGGGTTCAGACGTTTGTACCTGCTAAGTTAGAGACTAGCTATCTTTAGCCCAAGCTGCGTTTTTATTGTTTAATGTTTTGTAGTCTATTGTTTTATCGCTTTTCGTTGCACGTTTGAGTAACAGAATAGGGACTGCGGTTTCCTGTTCTGAGGACATAGCAGACTGTTGGTCACAGATTCATGCTTGTCCATATTATTAGTTGGTGTTATTTAGCACGAGACTCCAGTTTAGTGTTGCCAGGACGAAAGTTATTTCTGTCCTGAAGGAAATCTTTACACGATTTTGTTTAGTGTACCCAGAACAAAAGCAATTGTTCTGAAGGGAGAATCTCTTGGCCAGTGCATAACCCAGCCACTTAATCACATAACAAATCGCGTGGTTATTTTATCAATAATAGCTGTTTCCAGCTACTTAATCACATAAGAAATAGCGTGGTTATTTTAATTGGTAGATTTCCTTTATGTTCCAGAACAGAACGTTCTGACGGAAATCTTCATGCTTACGCTTTTTCGTTTTCGTCTCAGTCTTATCTTATTTTATTTATTTTTTTATTTCCGTCTCAGGCGACTCTGAGATGTTGAATACAGGAGCTTTTTATCTCAGCGCTCCCAAGAACATTTTTAAGAAACATGACCATTC
Source organism: Nannobrachium achirus (assembly GCF_963921795.1). Taxonomy (NCBI): domain Eukaryota; kingdom Metazoa; phylum Chordata; class Actinopteri; order Myctophiformes; family Myctophidae; genus Nannobrachium; species Nannobrachium achirus. The sequence continues at coordinate 46,847,565 of NC_137831.1, read as the reverse complement.
AAGCTAAAAAAGCCCCCTGCTCCGAGAAGCAGTGTTTTTATCGTGTAAATCCTGGACACACACGGATGAGATGTTACAATCTAAACCCAGAACTTTTTTTTTTTTAACCCGGACCTCACATCACTCTGGAAGATCATCGGGAACTCCCATTTACCAGCAATACCTAAAACTTTTCCTGGAACATATGTGCGGAGCTGCGGAGAAATCGGACATTATTTGCCACTGGATGCCTTTCACTCACAACGCGATGGGACGCGTTGTGAGCTTGTAGATCTGCAAACCTCATTAGGAAGGAACAGACAACGCAAACAATGTTTTCTGAAGGGCTTGACAATGCCTTTCACAACGCGATGGGACGCGTTGTGAGCTTGTAGATCTGCTACGTGACTTTCATGGATTACAATGTCCCGAAAAGAACAAACACTCTTTGACCCTGGGGACGCCCCGAGAAAATGGTACTATATATATTTTGTTTACTTTTGACTAAGTACGACTTCTGGAAAAAAAAAATTATGAAAGCAGGAAAATCAAACCAAGTATGAAGTGAGCTGCTTACACTGTTGTCTACATGGATACATGTACTGTATGTACGTGTGTTTTAATCCTATTTTTCTCCCCTGGTTACAACCTTGGTTTGCAGGAAAATCAAACCAAGTATGAAGAGAGCGGTGCTACTTCTGTGTACAATACTGCTTGGCTTATGCTGCTTGCTTGCTCAATGCCTGCTGCTCGCGTGAGCTGCTTACGCTGCTTATAGGCTGGCACGGCCTATGTGTTATTTTATTGTTTTATTTTGAAAAAAAAACTATGAGGGGCTGGAATTGTTTTTTTTTATTTTCATTTTTTCTTATTTTTACCTTGAGAGGCCACGAGCCGTTTCAGTTTCTGTGTGACCTTGCTCTCTCTTTCTCTCTCAAAAATGGGTTTCATTCGCTCTTGTTCTGTATAATCTACTGTTTACATTCTAATACAGGGCTTGATAACAATGTGCTGGGGTTATATTTGAATCTGTCTTATTTGAATCTGTCTTGGGTTTTTCTCCCTCTGTTTGTGTTCTAACTCACTTGCCTGGTTTGCAAAACTAGGAATTATTTACACATATGACTGTCTCTCTCTCTCTCTCTCTAAAAAGGGATCTCATTCACTCTTGGTATGACTACACTCGTACTGATAACAACCAACGCTTGGGTTTATTTGAATGTTTATATATGATGCCCCTAACGTCTTAATATTTTTTTTTCTCCCTAATGTATTAATTCTTTTTCACCAATGTGGTAGGGATTATTTTTACTTTATTTATTTCATTTTAGGGGACAGGACGGACTCGACCTGGATAGACAGGTATCGTGGAAGGAACTCCACTAACTCGCTAACCAACTTGACTGACACTCAACTTGACGGACTGACGGTTTTATTTCAATTTTATTTTAGCCAGTTTAATTTCATGACTGTTTATTTTATTATAACCCATTTTCTCCTGTCCTACTGTTTTGTCGTGAAAACCGTTCCTCTTGCAGAGAACGTGTAAACAACTGACTTGCTTTCATTCCTTTCTAAAACAACTGATAGTCTGCTAGAAGACAGGCCTTCAAGGTCAGAGGGTCTGTGTGTGTGAGATTTATTATTTAGTAATCCTGTTCTTTTAAACCACATCTTATGGACATGAACCAAAAACATTTACTTTTACCATTCTTAACACATAAACTGCAGTATGGGTTAAGGATGGAAGAGGCCTAGCCCTGCTTTACTCAACCTTTAATTTCTCATGTTGGTTTATTTTTGGTAATACTTTATCCTCTTTACTTCTCATTTAACCATATTTTAACAAATTATCCTCCAAACAAAACAATTTTTGTCACACCCAATATTTTTGGCTGTGGCAAACGGGAGGGAATGTGTTTGGAGAATTTCATTTTCTGAATTCATATTTCATTTTCTGAATTCATATTTTATTTTCTGAATTCATATTTCATTTTCTGATTTCATATTTACATATTTCATTTTGTTTTCATCTCATTTTATTTCAGAATATATATATATTTCACTTTGCTTAACCATGTTTAAATCTGTTTACCCCTAACAGAACAAACTTAATACAATTTGACACAAATGGTGTCCCTTGGTGATGTATATCTAAAACAAATCAAACATGTCTATACCTAAATACACACAATGGTCTTAACTTCCATGTAATTCTGATGTTTATTCTATTTTTCAGACTTATCTATTTGATAGACGGTCCATATCTCTTCCCATGATCTGTGAGGAAGGATCATTTTTCGTGAGTACGAGGATTCAAGTCACCTGAGTTCCTATATCATTTTTGTTAATATTTAGCCTACAGTTGTCTTGTCCCAAAATGCAACTCTCTTCTTTTGATAAGATCTCATAGCCTCGTCCTGGAAATGTTAAATACTGTCATATTAAATGTATAAAACCTTACTGAAATGATGAGGACAGAGGTCCTATACCTTACTGTTGTGGAGTCAAAAAAGGTCCACCCTGGCTGGGACATATCGCGAAGGTCATAGGTCAAGCAAGGGAATGGACCATGACGCTCCACCACACTAATCAAATTTTCAAAATTCTACATTCGTCAATCTCAGGTGAAGCGACTTCACCAAACAAATTAAAAACGTCAAAAAAAAAATATATATATATATATTCTCTTTCATTAAATGTAGTGAACCCCACCATCAACCCAGGTGAGGCTGTGAAGAAACTTTGGAAAGATTCTAAATTTAGTGATAAAGTTTGTCATGGTGCGACAGGACAATGTTTGTTATTGATGGATCAAAGGTTTCCTTTTTCTATCAATATATTTTAAGGAACGTGTGATTGTCTCCTCACTCTCATAAAAATATTCTAACTCATGTTATCTAAACTTAAACAGGCCCCAAATTAAACAGGCCTTATTTGAGAAAATATCCTTGGTTTAATCTCAGATTGCCCTTTGACGCACTCCCCCTAATGATTCCAAATTATACAGTCCTTTATCTTTCATTATCAAAATATTTTTACCTTTGGTTGTATTCTGATTTAAATACCTTTAAAAGACTTAAATACCTTTGGAAATATACAGTTCTTTTGACTCTCCTCTTTAAAAAACTTAAAGCTATCGAAATGTTTTGACTTAAATTGTTCAATTATTATGTTCTGTTTCAAATACCTTTAAAAAGTTTAACCCATGTTTTCTTCCCTTGTTGTTTTATTATCCTTTGACCCTTTAACACTTCAAATGCTATCTCACGGGGGATTGATAAGATTAAAATGTTTAATATGGTATAGATATCATTCTCAGTGTTAAAAGTCAATGCCATGATGTTTTGATCTGATAACTAATGCACGAGACGAGAATCTGCCCCACTCCAGGGACAGAAAGATTGACCAGCGAAATGTCAAAGTGTCCAGGACACGGGATAATGAAAAGCCAAAACATTCTACATCCTTGGCTTCTGAGTCCACGAGACTCAGTCACAACAACATCCCATCCATGTTATGTTTAATTGTCCAATCAGAATGTGACTAATGTATTCTGTAAACTCCATATATCTGTGAATCATTATGCTTTGTACCCAGAGATACTATGGGTGGCAATGCTCTCTACTGTACTTGTACAGTACCTACAATTTGAACTCTGACTAAACTTCAACACAAAACGGATTTACGCTGTGTGGTCTCATTTCTTGTGTGGAGTATTTTATTATGATTGGGGAAAACTGTTTATCCATATGGAATATGATCCAAATTCCATCACTAACCTCCCTGTCTCACTTTCTGTTAGCGTGCACAGTGTGCACACTGCACTTCCTGTTCTCTAGAAGTAAGAGGAAGCAGCTTGTCTGCTGCTCTGACCGCACTGCCCTGCTTAAGACTCTATATGTTACAGTTACATTTAACCCTTAAGTTCTGTTTGGGTCATTTTGACCCGTTTAATATTTTCATTTGAAAAACCTGAAAACACCTGAAACTCACTGGCCTTCTTCTGTGATTAACATGTAAAAAAAGAATTGGCTCTACACCCATGCATCATTCATATGATATATATGGTAAAATAAACAGTGAACTTAGAGTTGAAGCATCTGGCAAGAGAAAGAGCTGTTCAGTGTGTCCTACAACAGCAGACAGGAAGACAGACTGCTTGCAGGAGGTGCAAGAAGCTCATCTATGCCTCACATGCAGTGAAGTGACTTTGATGAATTCCAAATATCATCAAACTATTCAGGCACCCCTAGACCTGTGTCACAGCACCCTATAGGGTGCCACGTCACCCACTTTTAAGAATCCTGTATTATGTGTCTTTGCTAATGCAGCACTGCCCCTTTAAGGGTAGTGCATATAAGTGGTGGCCATTTGAGGCCTCCTGTTGGGCGAAGGATGGCGTCACATTCACAGGAGTGACGAGGAAAGTAAAAAAAGGAAAAGTGAGACAGTTAACTCAACTAGAGCAGAATGTTCTATGATTGTAATGAGAGGTGCGTTTGTTTAGTCATCCTCATGCAGTAAGCAGGTTCGTAGTGAGTAGACTCGGAGACATAAGGTGGGTGCGAGTAAAGCCCGTATCAGAGTCGGGTCCGCGGTGGATAGTGCCGTGTAGTCTTTTTGAGCGTTAACGTTGTAGTTTTATGACTCAAAAAGACTACACGGCACTACACCGCGGTGGAAGGTGGATAGCCTTCCACCGCGGACCCGACTCTGATACGGGCTTACCAATGACCAGGGGTGTCGCACCAAATTCTGATCCCTGAGTACTGCGTGGCACTTGTGCCACCTTGGGCCGTAGTAACTCAGTCCCACTCCACTCCATATCGTTGTTCGGTAGAGGCATCACAGAACAGAACAGTTTTGGGGGGCATATTATTTATCTTTCATCCTGTCCTGGACGGAAGCAATCTAGATGAAGAGGTTTCAACTTTCAGTGACTTTACAACAGAGTCGACAAAGTCAAACGCTCACAGAAAGTAAAAAGAACGTAGTAACTGATGGATTTTTAATTACAGCTTGACGCAAGAAACTCTGATTTCACTGTGACACTGCATTTTTTATTCAGACCAGGGAGTTTTCAACCAAATATTAGTGTGATAAAAACTTTTTCTTTCACATGAGAGACTCACAATGGGGCCCCCTTTCTCTTTCATGCTGCCTCTGTTTACATGCACCTATTTCCTGTTAATAAGTGAAAGATGACTGCACATTAAAAATGTTTTGTATCAATTAAAATACGCCGCAGACTCTTTCAAACAACACAGGCAGCGATGCACAAGCAAGCAAGACGTTAATGTTGGCGGTGGACAGCAGTGCTACGTTAGCACTTGAAATGAAAAGCTGTGAGGAAACTCTACAATGATCATCATATCATCACAGAGTGAGTACCTGCTCACTCTGTACCCCCTCATTGTTGCCTGAACAGCTCAGCTGAGCCACGTTAGAAGCAGTGTTTCTCAAACGTTTACATTTCAAGGTCTCCCCTCTGAGCCTCACACAGTGTACTAATGTAACCAAATGGACGTGTTAGGAGCCTCTTCTCTAGCCCAGTGGTTCTCAACCCAGGGGGGTCCCCGAAATATTTTGGGGGTCCCCAGATGATTAACTTAATGTGCAACATTGTTTTCTCACTCAACAGTAAACAAACCAACGTGAAGTTTAAGTGTATAGAGGGTATCTGCACATTTCTAAAGTGACAATTTAAGGACCCTTTAATAACTTTAAATTTACAAATTGCAATTGTCAAATATTAGAGGCAGAAATTGTGAAAATAGCAGATCTACATGCTCACAACGCCTCGCAACACGAGGCGTTGTGAGCATGTAGATCTGCTATTTTCACAATAGAACCGTGTTATACAAAATGTAATGCCTCAACGAACGCTTAGTGCTCGTCAGGGTGGGGGGGCAGTTCAAATATGATTATTTTGGGGGTCGCGGCCTGAAAAGGTTGAGAACCACTGCTCTAGCCTATCTCTATCCCTCAGCTCAAAGCATGTATCAACAGAATAAAGGTGTGTGTGTGTGTGTGTGTGTGTGTGTGTGTGTGTGTGTGTGTGTGTGTGTGTGTGCGTGTGTGCGTGATTTGGTTGGATCACTCAGTACTGATGGGCTGTGCTTCAGTTCTGTACTCTATTCACGTGTATAATGCTGTATTGTTTATGTAGGCTATATGTGGCAGCCAGATAGTGGTCTGTAACTGTTTTGGGTGGCTGTATTATTGTCTGGCACAGTAAATTGTATTTGTTTTATTTGGTACAAACGTGGTCTGGTGGACAATGAATAAAACGTGCAGTAATAGTTGGACTGATGGTGTGATAAGTTGACATGTTGTTGACATGTTGCCTAGAGTCTGGTTTATTAACCAGGCAAGTTGACATGTTGTTGGGCAAGCTGCCCCCCCTCCTTTATGCTTATACATGGAGATCCCTGTCTATAGAACCAGCTACACAGATTGGCCGTGGCCATATATGGATTGTGGTATGTGGCCGATGTGGCCTCCATATATGGGTAACTGGTCCGATATACATCACCAGGACGAGGTCGCCCATAATGTCGCCCTGAGGCGTCTTACTAGTTAATCTGGTCCTTCACATTAAACTGGGGGTCCTTCACATTAATCTGGGGGTCCTTAGTTGACATTAATCTGGGGGTCCTTGTCATTAATCTGGAGGTCCTTCACATTAATCTGGGGTCCTTATTAATCTGGGGGTCCTTCACATTAATCTGGGGGTCTTGACATGAACATGTTTGGAGTGAGTCTGAATAGTAGACCAAAAGGGGAGGAGCTACCACACACTTACAAAGGTTTTAGTTTTATTGCAACGTTTTGGTCACTTGGACCTTCATCAGCATGTAGATCAGTGGGTCCATTTGGTTCCATATGTACACTCTCAGAGTTACAGACCTGTAAGGGTCCATTTGGTTCCATTTGTACACTCTCAGAGTTACAGACCTGTAAGGGTCTATTTGGTTTCATGTGTACACTGAGTTACAGACCTGTAAGGGTCTATTTGGTTCCATTTGTACACTCTCAGAATTACAGACCTGTAAGGGTCCATTTGGTTCCATTTGTACACTGACAGAGTTACAGACCTGTAAGGGTCCATTTGGTTCCATTTGTACACTCTGAGTTACAGACCTGTAAGGGTCTTTTATAGGGGTGCAGGAAAAAATCGATTCGAATTCGAATCGTGTTTCTAACATGGCAAGATTCAGAATCGATTCTCATTTTCCATTTTTTTATTAGATAATATTTATTAGATATCCTGATATTTCATGATTTTCTTTTATTTTTTATTACGATAATTTATTAGATATTATGTTGTGTTTGTATGAGTTAAAAGAATGTGTGCAAGCATGAATAAATCAGACATGTCTTGGATTTACCTTTGTGTGTTTACATTATTGCAATAAGTTGATAAAACCTTTAAAATTATAAAAGCTACGTAAATGTACTCTGCCTTCATGCCAAGCATCTATGGCAAAGGGCCATACAAATATGAGTTATTAAAAAAAGAATTGGTCAAGTCAAGTGGCTCAAATTGCCCCAGATCCAAGTCAAGTCTAATACTGTCAGTTTAATGCTGCTAATAAAAAAAATGCAAACATAGATTACATCAATAATTTAGTTAAAAGAAAACTAACAAAAAGTGTCAGACAATTATGCAACAATGATTCACAGAACTTTTAAAATGCACTTCAAGTCAAGTTTCACATGCTGTATGATGCACATTTCAGTTCTCTCAGTTCACTGTTTTCGGGTAACTTTCAGTCAGATGATTTGTGGGTTGTCTGGGTGTATTTGCAAGTTCCTTGTCTTTAACAAAAAAAAAGTACAGTTTTTGCTAAAGGGACAAATACACAGTTAAAATATTGCTGACAGCACTTGATCATCTGGTCAGATGATTTGTCTGAACGCGTATTTGCAAATTCAAATAAGGAAGGGAAACCACGTGACCGCCGGGAACGGCCATGACGCTCCCTGACGCTCTCCATGGGTGCCAGAACTCGAACCGAAAGTGCAATGAAATACGTGTGAAATACATGCCGTATGATTTCAGTTCCTTTTTTTTCCTTTTCTCAGTTCACTTTTTTCTGAAAACTTTCGGGTCAGATGATTGGTGGTTGTCTGGGTGGTTGTCTGGGTGGCCTTTTGTCTAGGCCACCCAGACAACCACAAATCATTGTTTTTGCTAAAGGGACAGATAAATAGTTAAAATATTGCTGACAGCGGTTTCAATTCCTTCTTTCTTTGTTTCGGCAGGAGAAATTCTTCATTGTAGCCTACTTGTAGCCTATTTGGGGAATTCCACCTCAAATAACCAATCACCATTTTGGTTCTCATATAACTTAAATTAATATCAGATATCTAAATATTGACTCAAGAAATTACTGTCTGAGGTTCACACAAAAGTCAGAGTAAACCTTTAAATGACATGTAGGCCTAACGCAATATTTTTGGGGACTTCCGCCTCCAGTTAGTTACCAATAATTACCACCTTGGTTGTTATATCCCGATGTGTAACGCCCAGGATTCGAACGCGGGTTTCCCATGTATCTTAACCATCAGACCAAAGGGATATCCCTTTGTACCAGGGGAGATACTAGACTTTTGAGGCTGAGTCACTCTGCTACACGTGTTCAAAAGCTCAAGACCCAGGGCTTAATTAATGCCGGAGCTTGGCTCCGCCACCTGCCTCTTGCGCTCCGGTACCTGAAAGTGCGCTCCGCCACCTGCTTCTTGCGCTCCGGTACATCAAATGCGTCTACAGTCTATATGTTAAGTGGCATGCCATGCCGTCGCACGAGGGCCTGGGTATGGGGCAGTGTAAATACTTTATTCTGAAGGTAGAACCGGAAAAGGTAGTTGTTGTTGCTGCTGGTTACTTGTCGCATATATAGGCACAGCATTATGTCATCACCTCATGACCTCACCGGGGGGCTCTCTCCATTCCGACATGTCTCCACTCCGACAGTGACTTCTTATTGTCGGAGTGGCAAGGTGTTAAGGTTAGGGTAAGAGATAGCTGGAGTAGATCCTGATATATGAATTGAATTGAATTGCTTTGAATCGAGAATCGTTTTGAATCAAGAATCGTTTTTAAATCGGAAAATAATCGTTTCTGAATTTGAATCGTTTGATTTGAAAAATGTGAATCGTGACCCCAAGAATCGATTCTGAATCGAATCGTGGGATACCCAAAGATTCGCAGCCCTATAGTCTTTTATGTCTTTATTGCTAGGACAGTAGACTGACAGGAAAAGAGAGATGGGAGTGACACACAAGGTCATCAGGATGGCGATTCAAACCCGCGACACACTGTCATTAGAGCCTATGTGGTATTCACCTGGACCGCTAGGCCAACAAGCACCCCAGTCCAAAAAAAACTTAAGCTGGAGAACGTAAAGAGAAATTTGACCTGCGACCCAAACTAGTGAAATTAGCCGATCTATACAAGCTCATAACATTTGTATGTAGATCTGCCATTTTCACCACATAATTAAAAGTGAAAACAGACATTCTGCATACTAGGTACTTTTGGTACTTTAAGTACATGTTGATGCCAATACCATTGTACTTTTTTTCCCCACATTGTGTGTGTTTGTGTGTGTGTGTGTGTGTGTGTGTGTGTGTGTGTGTGTGTGTGTGTGTGTGTGTGTGTGCGTACATATGTGTGTAAGAACATATAACAACAAGACTGCACCTCTAACGAGGAGCAAACTTGCGCCTTTTATCAAGGTAGTCTCCAGGTATATATATATACCCGGAGAGATAGTCTCCAGGTATATATCCTTTCCAGGTATATATATATATACCCGGAGAGGTAGTCTCCAGGTACCGTATATATCCTCTCCAGGTATATATGGATATATATACCCGGAAAAGTAGTTTCCAGGTATATATCCTCTCCATGTGTGTGTGTGTGTGTGTGTGTGTGTGTGTATATATATACACACACACACACACTCCTGCTATATATATGTATATACCGGTACCTGGAGACTACTTCTTCAGGAAAATATATACCTTTTTGGGTATATATACCTGAAAAGGTAGTCTTGAGATATACTTAGATGACATATACCACCTAGATCAGTGGCTCTCAAACTTTTTACGCCAAGTACCACCTCAGAAAATATGTCTCTCTCCAAGTACCACCATATTATGTTAAAATATAGGTGCGTACCGTGCGTAGACCCACCCCATATATGCACAGTTAACACAGGAGGCCAATTTATTCCTTGAATTCATGGAGATTTTTTTAGTTTTTGTTGCATTTCTAAGCCAATAATTTGATGACCGGGGTCATCAAACAGATTTATCTATTTGTGAACTTCCCATGCAAACTGATGATATTTCTAATGTGATTAATTTGTTCTCAAATCCTCTAGGCTAGGTGTGATAATATTTCACTCCACTTATGTATTTATTCTTATTTTTGGGACTCTCCTCTGAGTACCACCAGATGGGTGGCCATGTACCACCAGTGGTACACGTACCACAGTTTGAGAACCACTGACCTAGATGACATAATACCTATTCTGCTCTGATCCTTTCCTCTTCTCCTTTTGTCTTCCTCCTCTCCTTCTCCTCTCCTCTACCGATTATTTCCTATTCTCCTTTTCTCTCCTTCTCCTATATATACCTAGATGACATATACCAAGAAACTCTCTTCCTCCCCTCCTCTCCATGTACTCTCCTTATCTCATCTTAACCTCCTCCAGATATATATATATATATATATATATATATATATATATATACCTTAGCATATATATACTGTATATGGGTCAGTGACGTAACGCCCCAAAAAATGTGTTTTTAAAAAAACTTTAAATTGCAGGCATAAAAGTTATTTACTTTTGTTCTACTCACTCTCAACCTTATGGAAATACATTTTGTTTTTAGATATTTTATTGGAATCAGACTTTATTCAGCAGTTTGTTGTACTTGTGCCTAAAATCGTCATATGGTGTGACATGAAAATAATTGTTCATAAAATGAAAATGGAGTACATCTTTCTTAAGTTACTCACTTTATCAAAGTCCTTTATCATAACTAACCAGTGATCCACTATAGTTTTTTGAAAATTAATTATATCTGTATATTTTTTTTCATAATCGACACTCTGTGTGAGGCCCATGTTCATGATCTTACAACATATTTTAAATGTATTCTGTCAAAACTTTCTCTAAAATTACACAAATATTTGTGACTCTTCCTGATAATATTCTCTATGTAATACATAAACATTTTTTTGGTTTAATCATTAATAAAGGTATGATTTTTCACTATTTGGAATGTCACACCAAATGATTTAGTGTCACACCGTATGATCATATCTTCATGTGTCAAAGCAAACTGTGTTTTAACCTACCTATTAGTGAGTACTGAACTTTACTGATTGATTAAACAATTACCCAGGATAACATGGCCTTAATATTTCTGAACAGGATATTATTGTAGGGCTTTAACATGGGATAAGAAAGAATTGTAGTAGTAGATGGATGATGAGGATGTGCACAGGAATGCTACGCACACCTAAGTCTTCTGCCGGCCCACGGCAGAAGGATCCTAAAGAGACAATAAGGCGCATAGCCACACTTGGAGCCAAGGCAACATTTTATTAACACCAATTAGTGGAAACAGAACTCAGCATTCAGGTAAATTGCTTTTTTCCGAAGTCTCCTGAACTTGAACACAGCATTTTGTGTTGAACAAATGTAATTAGGAATCATGACATTACACCACATCTCCACTAGCTAAAGAGTGCTGGGTTGCGCAACTCCGAAAATAGCTGATCTACAAGCTCTCGCAGCACAACATGTTGAGAGCTTGTAGATCAGCTATTTTCGCTAGTTTTGTCTCGGGTCCTACCTTAACACTGTCCACTGTCCAGTCCAGTGAGTGAAAGTACAAAAGTATTAGATCAGATTAGATTATACATTTAGACTGTATTGTACATCAGCCAGTCGTATTTGGTGAGGGTAGCAAACCGGCTGCCTTGTTGCGGTTCTGCTATGCCACAGACAACCTCCTGCTCTTCGTAGAAAATGCAGTCTCGCCCCTTTGGCTCCTCTCTCCTTGCTGGGTCATTGTTTAGTTTCTCCCTGTACTTTCTCGTTCTCTCAGCACTTGTAATTTTCCAGCTGACAAAAGAAAATGGAATGTATAGTTTAAGACAAAGAAAAAATATTGTTTAGATTGAAACAATATGTTAAGGTTTCTGTGAAGGGGTTTTTGCTCTGTCTGATGAATTTGAAGTATCACTGAATGAAGCTAAATTACATTTTATGTAAAAATGTTTAAAACAAATGTTTAAATGTACAAAAGAAACATGGAACTTTGTTATTTATTGTTATATCTGTAGTTAAATACAGTATAAATCATATGGTGTGACAATCAAGTCATATGGCGTGACAAGCAGACATGTCACACCATTATGATTAAGTGTCACACCATATTACGTTTTCTGCATTTAGGTTTACCTTGAGGCTACTATGTACACATTAGCATGCTAACAGCATGCTAGCTATAACAAAGCAACCTAGATCTACATGGAAATATGACCAAAACTTCAAATAACTTAAGCTTTTTTTAATGAAAAGGTGTCACACCAACAGACATCCAAAGTGGTGAGTTTGTCAAAGTTTCAACAAGATGGCATTTCATGAAAATGTTAAAATCATAACTCACCTCAGACACTTGTCTTGCAGTTGTGCTGGGAGTGCTGAATAGCCTTACAGAAGAAGGACCTCTCTAGCCAATAGGTGTCCAAATAATTGCCTGTTTAATTTGTCCAAACTAGTGTCACACCAAATGATTTTGGTTTGGGGGACAAAATGTTTTTGATCAGAAATGACTGAAAACATTATGCTTTGACTTTGAAAAGATATAGGCTCACAAATAGACATTTTTTTTGCCTAAATTCATTTTCAAATGATTTTTAGCAATTCTTTTTCTTAGTTTTATTCAAGTTCCCACTTTGAGAAACAAGGTCAGGACAGTCACACCATATGAGTTTTGCCATGTTTGGTTGAAAATTCTGAAGAAATGAGGAATGAAATGTTTTAATCTTGAGTAAGTTCACATAAAGCTTAATGTCCTGCACAATATTCAGAAGGTTTTTGACAAATATATTTTTTATTTATACATGTTTGACACCGAGGACAGCGAAAACGTTACGTCACGTCACCCACCCATATATATCCTTCTTTCCTAATCTGCTCCTCCTCTCCTCTTCATCTCCCACTCTCATATATCTCTATATACCTGGAAACTACCTCTCTAGATACATAATATATATATATATATATATATATATATATATATATATATATATATATACCTTGACAAGGTATAAAAAGTAGTCTTGAGATATATATATATATATATACTTTCCAAGTATATATAGATATATAGACCTGGAAAATTAGTCTTGAAGTATATATATATATATATATATATATATATATATATAGACATATATAGACATATATAGAGTATATATCTCTATATATCGGAAAGGTAGTCTCGAGATATACTTAGATGACATATACTACCTAGATGACATATACCTCTCCTGCTATATTTGTATATACCTCAAGACTATTCAGGTAAAGAAAAAAAAAAAAAATATATATATATATATATATATATATATATATATATATATATATATATATATATAATATATAGAGTATATATCTCTATATATCGGAAAGGTAGTCTCGAGATATACTTAGATGACATATACCACCAGTGTTGGGCAGTAACGAATTACTAATAATATATTACTGTAATATTATTACTTTAGCCAGTAACGAGTAGTGTAAGGTATTACCCTGCAAAAAATGGTAATATATAACGCATTACTCCGCCAAAAAAAACACCTCGTTACTCGTTACCAGGGCCATTTATTTGAGCGTGCATTATTTGTGTGTTTGTTCATTCATCTACTCGCAGCAGCACGTTGTCGGCGCCACATGCAGAAATAGAACAGATCTACAAGCTATCAGCAGATCTAAACAGACATGCAATGTGGATTGTAGGTCTGTGGACTGCGCAGCAGTGCACACAGTTATGACGCAACCGTTATCAGATTCAGCTGCGCAGCCTGCGCTGAAGGCTGTCCGTCAGTCGGCCAGGAGCCGTGGGAGTAAACAGACCTGTTACCAGCACGGCACGCTTACATGTGTGGATCATGGGACGTTTACATTTAAAAAGCAATCAATTACTTTAAATCTGGAGCGGAGCGTGGACAATTAAAAGCACGGTGTTGTGCACGTTATGATAAAGCATTTGCATATCACCCGGAGCACATTCAAGCCTCAAGCACTGACTGTTCCTGTTAGCCAGTTAGCGTAGCCTAGCCTTCACGTTAGCGAAACAAACTAGCTCTGGTCTAGCCCCATATAGAACCTCACCCGTCGCTGCATACTGTTGTGCTCCGAGACGCACAACAGTATGCAGCGACGGGTGAGGTTCTATATGGGGCTAGCTCTGGTCCATAGAGAGTTCTCATTAACGTTATGTGCTCAGCCTCTCCCCTGAGTCCCCTAGCCCCCTGTTAATAAATAAAACTACACTTTGACTTGTACTCACCGAAACAGACTGTTTTAGGGAGCTGGAAGCCTACTTTACTTAGGGGAACACCCATGTAGAGCCCCCCAACTCACGTCTAAAATACACTTTTTAGCCAGAATCCAGAAAAGGAAATATGTATTATTATTTAAGGATAATATTGAGCAGGGGTCTTCAACAGGGGGTCCAGGACCCTAGGGTCCTCAGAGTTACTACAGGGGGTCTATCGTTGTGTGATAGGACCCTTTTATTAACATTACTGACTTAAACACCTATATCTCTTTATTCTGAGGTAGAGCAGAGTGTATAGGGAAAAGAGCAGACCATACAAAGTCTAGGGTCAAAATTACTGACAGTTTTAAATGCTTAGTAAATGCACTGATCACAGCTGTCAAAGCTTGTTTGGCTGATTAGAGACTTATTTTTCCAATAAATTGGATTCTGTTCTAAAAGGAGCTGGCTAAACAGATTGTGTTGTTGTACATCTATTTTTTATTCTTTTTATATTTATTTTGCGGGTAAAAAAAAGAAAGTAATATAACTTAATATATCAAACATATAATTTTCCCGAATGTCTGTCTGTCTGAGTGAGTGTCTGTCTGTCTGTCTGTCTGTCTGAGTGAGTGTCTGTCACAGCGTTTCTCCTCAGTGGCTGGAGCAATTGATCTTATATCGCATCACCATTAGCATATGAACACACCTGACATAACTGTGAAGCCTGTTTGTCACTTTCACAAATCATATGCTGTATATTAGCATTTGTATGGTGTATCTACTATCTATTCTGCATCTAGCATGAGGCATATCTATTCTGCATCTAGACAACAGATGTAGCCATTAAACGAAACGGGTATTTCTTACAATGATGCTCCTACATATTATCATGCAAGCACCAGTTAAAGTTACTTTCCATCCCTCATATACTGTGTGCACAGTGCACACCCCATAACCCACACACTGCACATCATTTCGGAGCTCATATCTTTGAACGGGTAAGGGCTAGTTATATATTACTCTTGATTCCAAGTAATAAGTAATATAATATTATTACTTTTTCCAAGGAGTAATAAGTAACGATTACTCTCCTAAGTAATATTGCCAAACACTGTATACCACCTAGATGACATAACTTCTCCTGCTCTGATCCTTTCCTCTTCTCCTTTTGTCCTCCTCCTCTCCTTCTCTTCTACTCTACTCTTCCTTTTCTATTCTCATTTTCTCTCCTTCTCCTCTTTCTTTCTTGATCTGCTCTTCCTCTCCTGTTCATCTCCTGCTTTCCTATATCTGTATATACTTGCTTCTGAATATATATATATATATATATATATATATATATATATATATATATATATATATATATTTACCTCGAGAGGTAGTCTCAAGATATACTTAGATGACATATACCACCTAGATGACATATACCTATTCTGCTCTATATACCTGGAAACTACCTCTCTATAATATATATATATATATATATATATATATATATATATATATATATATATATATATATATATATATACCTTGACAAGGTATAAAAAGTAGTCTCAAGATATATATATATATATATATATATATTTCCAGGTATATATAGATACTGTATATAGACCTGGAGAATTAGTCTTGAGGTGTGTGTATATATATGTTACAGGATATTTGGGTAACCCAGGACGTTCATTGTAAGAGCGCTCGTTTTGTAGTTCACCACACACTAATCACCACCAGATGGCGACGTCAGCCACTAGATAAGAGAGTTACGTCACGCTTTGAACTCGCCGCAGACCGGAAGTGTTTACTCTTTATTTACTAGCCTAGCCTAGCCTAGCCTAGCCTAGCCTAGCCATTAGCTCCATTGTAGTCACTTGGACAGGGCGTTTAACGTGCGCTAAATATAACGATTGCATTCACCACGGCTTCGTAACTCGCGCGGCGCTCCGCCGGCCGCGCGGCCCTGGCCCGCTCTTCGCGGCCACTCGCGCCTGCAGCGCTCGGGGGCGAAGAGCAGGACCAAGGTCCGCTGGCCTTCGCGCCGCTTGGGGCTTCGTGGACCCAGGGGGGCCTCGTAACTCGTTTGGGCTTCGTGGATACAGGGGGGCTTCGGTAGCCGCTCGCAGTGTCGTGGACAATAGAGCGGCGCACCGCCTGGAGTACGTTGTATTGGCGACCGCTTGCTCCGCCCCGTGCCGCACCACGAGTGCTCCGCGTCTCGAATGTCCTGTTTCTCTTTAAAACCGTGACATATATATATATATATATATATATATATATATATATATAGTATATATATCTCTATATATCTTCTCCAAGGTTTATTATATATATTATATATTATATATTAATATATTTATATCTATTATATTTAAGTATTATATATAGTATATTTCAGTGTTCCAATGTGTGCCACAGACAAAAACCTTCAACTGAACGCAGTACTTGCGCCTCATATTTTATATGGGCGCAAGTCAAATGCTGCAAAATGGAACTGAGGATCATAAAGCATAACAGAACACTCGTCAGTGGGACATAACAGCGACACCGAGTGCCGCACTGTGAGCTTGTAGATCTACAATTTTTGAGAATAAAAAAACCTTTGAACATTTGTAACTCAAATATTTGCTTCTGGGGGGTCCCTGGAACATATTTTGAGCTGGGGAGTGGGGACCCTCCCTGGTGTCCCCTCAAGGACCCCCACTTTGAGAACCTCTGACACAGAGAGAAAGAAGATTACATCTCGCCGTTACCCAAGTTCAAACTGAGGCTCCCGATGTGTGGTCAGTGAACTGTACATTTAGAGCTAAAGGACAACATTTGTAGAGAAGTTGTTTTCCCTCAGACTGTTTTCTTTTCTCTTACCTTTAATTATTTTATTTTAGTATTTTCCCGTTCTTGGGTGAAGACATAATTGCTATTATCAGCTGCATCAGAGGCAACTCGTTTAAGCATTGAGATGTCAGCTGGCTTTCTGCAACTCAGAGCCTGTGAAAAGCCTGGTTTCTATTTGCTGCTCAGTGTTCATATCCTGTCTAGAGCCCGCCTACTGCATCTGCTAGTTTCCACACACACATACATGCACTCACACAGACCGTTTCCCTTTCCACTCTAGACCAGAAGTGCAAACTGCAAAGTGAATCTACTCATCCCAGTGCTGGGCAGGCTAAACCATTTTGGCCTTTTGTAAGGGGTGAGAGGAGCCACAAAGAGCCTCCATTATATTTTATATTCATTTTTGATACAAAGTTCAGTCTCTTCATAGATTTTATTCATCTAATCTTAATTCAGTTAATATGACTATTTGAAGGAGAAAGATCCAACAAGAAACTTTTCAATCCAGGCTTTTTAGTCCCGCCTCCATTGGGCTCTGGTAACTCAGTCCACACCTCTGGTCTCTCCCTCTCCTCTCCATTCCTTGGTCTGACACAACATTCTGCTCCTGTTGTTTTTATTTATCCCACAACTCTCTCTAATTCCTGTTCACAGGGGGCATCATTTGGGTTCCAGGACATGGCAGTTGTCACCCCCTAGGGTTAACATTTAACCTTAAAATGTATATTTTTATGAATGTTTGTTGTTGTTGTTGTTGTTGTTGCACTTGGTTTCTTTCTGCAACCATACATTCATTAATCACTTAACAACTGTTCTCCCTGTATTGAGCATGTCTTTACAGGTGTAAAAAATATATTGTTTTTTGAGCTTGTAGATTGGCTATTTTTGCCATTTTTACAGTGGGGCTGAAGTGGTCAGAGTTTTGCCATCCTCTATGTTTTTATGAAACGGTGTCTCTTCCTGTTGAGCTGTTTCTGAACTCTGTTGCTACAGACGTCTCTGTACTTCCTGTTCATCCTCTCTGTTCTGCATTTTATTTTTAATCCTCCTCATCTTCTCTGCTTCTACTCTCCCTGCTCTGTCTTCCAGCTTTCACATCATAATTGTTGCAGTCATTTAGTCCTGTCCATCTGTCCTCCATGGCCTGTTTGACCTTCTATGTGACCTGGACCCCCGTTCCCCTGAAACCTGTTGATAATCATTACATTCCTGGTTCAAACTAACTAGTGCAGTGTTATGTTATCAGCCTTTAAAACCTGTTGATAATCATTAGTCCTGGTTCAAACTAACTAGTGTAGTGTTAAACATCAATGTTTTTTTCTATCTCTTCTGAAAAATAAAAAAATAAAAGTCAAATCATGCTATACAGAAGGAAAGAGGAAGTGTGATCATTTGAGCTGCGTGCAGCACTGAGCGATATGCGGGGGCGGGGTGCTACATGTGGGCAAGAGTTTGCATGCATGTGTGTGTGTGTGTGTGTGTGTGTGTGTGTGTGTGTGTGTGTGTGTGTGTGTGTGTGTGTGTGTGTGTGTGTGTGTGTGTGTGTGTGTGTGTGTGTGTGTGTGTGTGTGTGTGTGTGTGTGTGTGTTCGTGTGCCTGCGTGCCTGCGTGCGTGCGTGCGTGTGCGTGTGTGTGTGTGCGTGTGTTGCATTCTTAACCTTTAAACTAGGCACAGACGAGAAGATCAATGCTGTGGCAAATAAATATTGAAACGGTTTGACATTATCAGAATCAATGTGCAGGCTATTGAATAATAGCCTACAGTATTATATTGGTGAATATAATACAGTATTATATTGGTGACAAGACTAAACTATATATTGTTTCTGTACACATTATAAGTGTGTCTTCTTCACATCCCCTCTGTGGTGTCAGTGGAAAGCTGGAAACATTATGATTGTGTTCTAGTATAGACTGTGTGGCGTTCACTCTACAGCAGAGGTTCCCAAACTTGTCAGCCCCCCCAACTAATCATAATTGAACGGGGGACCCCCACCCACCCTGTCAAGTATTTGGAGGCTGTAGAATTACAGAATTAACATAATTAACATTTAGAATTAAAGTGCAAAGGTCACATTCACACAAAAATGAAAATGGTTGCTGTTTGCTTGTTACACGCAGACAAAACAGAGGCAGATTAATAATAAATACATGTATTTAGAGGAGACATCAGCGATATACTGTACTGTATATGAACTGACTGAGGCATTCTGGGAAGGATATCTGAAAGCCGTATTCTTTTTAAACGCCACACAATCACCATAATGGTTTATTTTATTGTTTCCGAAACCGATTTCCATACAGTAACTTGCGTATTGGTCAATAGAGCACCTATCGGATACTAAAATAAAGTAACATCTAGGACCAAAATGGACCCTTTGTACTGTAAGAGAGTGCGCAACTGGAAACAAATTGATCCCATAGTTCCATTTGCAGTTTGCACACTCTCAGAGTTGAGGCTGATGTCCTTGAAATTGAAATATTTGGAGAACCACTGATCTAGGAATAGATATACACAATCCCATTAACGAGTTAACATGCTAGTAAAGTTAGTAAAATGTCAATATGTCAATAGTAGGCCTACAGTAAGAGTATAAAACATCAACTGAAGCATTCAAATTATGACTGTAAACGAAATGTCTTCATGTGATAAATTACGTGGTATGGAATCGGCACAGACTGGCACACTTGCCGATATCGATGCCAGCATTTCGGGCAGCAGTATGTTCGGCGGCTTTTCCCGATACTGGTATTGGTATCGGAATTCGGAAGACATTCCAGAAGACACTGTGGTGTTGACTTTTTCCTTTATTTGTCCAGCCTCTAGCTCATTGGGTCCTTTCCGGGGGCTCTTGAGGAGGCCCCCCAACAAAATGAATAAATATCGTGAAAATCATTTTGACCACTTTAATCATGGCTATTTGAAAAATGGACGGAAAAGCGATAAGCGACCCATTGCTACAACTTTCGGTGTGTGACGTCGTGCGACTTAGTATAAATCAGCAATCAATATCTTCACACTAGGGTTTAATATTTTCCCGGATTTGGGCTCATTTTAAATCCTGGGAATTTTCAGACCTTATCCCGGGCTCCCCGGGATGTCCCGTTAAAATATATATATTTAAAAAAAAAAAAAAAAAAAAAAAAAGTGCAAAACGGTTTCCTATGCCTATCGGCCTGGCGGAGACAACAAGTGCCCACTTGTGCTCTGCTCTGACTGGGTAGAAATTATGATCACCGGTCTGTGGGGCGGGGGCTCGCTTGTCATCAGAACTTCAGTTCAGGACTCGCTTTTGGACCTTTATATTCGATCGGACATCATTAGGCTACAGATCAAATTCACATCATCCACCACTCACGCGCGGTCTCTGTGGCAGCCACAATTGGCTGCGCAATTCATGGGACTCAAGCAGCAATGGATGTTCTTATTCATTTTCCTTCCACACCTAGGCCTATCTCTTTGAAAAGACGTTTTCTGCGCCCACTTGTATAAAAACAAAATATCACGACTTTAGCAGAGCGAAGATGATCATCGTGTTGCAGTGAGCAATTGTGCCCATAAAAGCGCTTCTCTGTTCAAGCAAACACGTGCAAGAGCGCAACCATCCCACTAATAAGGTAGGCCTACGCCAATACAATTCATAAACTGTCACAAAGTGCTGTCAGATGTTTTAATTCTGGTTAAAACATATTGTGTGGAAATGCAAACCAACAGACTGAACAGAGTAGGCTATTTCATGTTTAGAGTGGCAATGTGCGAGTCCAATTGACTGAGTGGAGTGGACACATAGGAGGTTGCAATAATGCATGCGTTTGGTGGTTACAGTATATCTCTGCAATTTATGGCAAATTTAGCGTTTCATAGTTATAGAAACATAGTAGAAATACAAGCTCACAGGGCGCGACACCGCAGCGCAGCTTCTCGCGAACGGTGTGCTGTGCGTGCACACGGTGCACTTCATTGCGTGCGTGGACCCCCCACCCCCCCTTTTTTTGCTAGAGTTTCTCATGTAAAAACGTTAAAAGCATAATTAATGCAGCAATACGAATGTAAATGCACCATTATCATCTGTCAGTGTTTTCTCTGAATCACTTTAAGAAGTACAGCCTAGCTTATAGTGAAAACAGCCAATCTACAAGCTCACAACGCGGCACTTTGCGCTGCATTGTGAGATGGTAGATCAGCTATTTTCGATGACAGGCTTGCTTGACAGCCCAATGAGACTGGTAAAAAGTAAAATCCTTCCACACAGCTGAAACAGACGACATGCTTGCACGGCTGGCGAGGATAAAGTGTCAGGCAGTCTAATTGTCTGCGCTGCTAGTAAATTGTAATTTCTAACAAGAAAAAACATAACCTCCGGGATGACGGGTCTCGCCGCCAATTCCCGGGAGGGAAATTATGTGCGCTCTGCCCGGGAAGCCCGGATCCCGGCATTAAACCCTACTTCACACAGGTAAACGATTAAAAAAAAAAAGAAAACATGTTTCTTGATGAACCTCCACAGTCAATGCATTTTAAACACATTGAGCACAAGTTACTTTTTAAGCGGTTGTTAATTACAGTGACAACAAACACAGTGTAGTTAGTAATAGTTAGTAATTCATAACATTGTGAATTCCCATTTAAGGCAGTAGTGTTAGTGTTACAGTAAGTAAGTGTTTCTCAACCTTTTCAAACTGCGACCCTCTCCTCAAAATAATCATATTTAAACTGGACCCCATATTGATTGATTGATTGATTGATTGATTGAATAGCCTACTTTAATAGCACTTCACCTAGGAAAAGCACAGGACAGTACAGTTCAGATACAAGGTCTATTGACCACAAGAAATCACATTGGCTTGTTTACATTGGGGTCCTTTGTACTCATTTCATTGAGTACAAAATAGTCAATCTGACAGACTGACAGCAGAAACGACTTTAGTCTTCTATACTGACTCTAGAGCAGTGGTTCTCAACCTGTGGGTCGGGACTCCCAGGGAGGTCCCCACATGATTTTGAAGGGGTCCCTAGATGACAGTGAAGTGACAATTTAACATGCAGTTTTTAATACTTAAAAAGATAAAAAGGATGAAATAATAATAATACAAAAATGCCATTACCCCATCACAAGTAATCAGCAAACTATAAACCGGTCAAACATTGGCCAAACTGTCAAGTGTTATTAGAGGCAAATATTGTGAAAATAGCTGATCTACAAGCTCACAACTCATCAAATATGATTATTTTTGGGGGTTCCCAGTTCAAATGTGATTATTCTGGGGGATCGCGGCTTGAAAAAGTTGAGAACCCCAGTTGAATTTAATGAATTTCTGTTCATGCTGGCTTAAATGATAGAGATGCATGTGTTCAAAGCAAAGGATTTGAAGTATTTTTAATTGTTTGCTGGTAATATAGAGTAGGCCATTGAGAAGCGCATTGTGTGCTTGTAGATCTGCTGTTTTTGAATATAATCTAAAGCTTTACTCTAAAGTAAGTTGTAAATAAAGTTACTTTACTATAGAGTACTTGAGTAAATCTATTTACTACTTAAGAACACTTGACCTATTTATGTGTGGTAAATTGAACTGCATGGTTTTGCTCCCACCTTCTGGATAAAAACATTAACTACAGTCTGGGGCATCATATCTTTGAGCAGTGGTTCTCAAAGTGATCCAGGGCCAGGGGTCCCTGAAGGAGGTTCCAGGGGGTCCCCAGCTAAAACTGTTAATATAGTAGCACAATCAGCTTAACCACTTTAACCATGGCTGTTTTATACCCTTAATGTATTTTTAAAATGTTGAAAAACCTTTAACAAATGTGAGGAAAACAATCTTCTCTCTTGGGGGTTCCTGCCTCACGGACTTTTCAGATAAGGGTCTGCGATCTACATGCATATATTAATCTGGGGGTCCTTGACATTAATCTGGGGTCCTTGACATGAACATGTTTGGAGTGAGTCTGAAAGGTAGAACACAAGGGGAGCATTTTAATTTAAAAAAAAAAATCTTTATTGCAAAGTTTCGGTCACTTGGACCTTCAACAGGCATGTAGATGCAGATCAGTGGGTCCAGTTGGTTCCATTTGTACACTCTCAATGTTACAGACCTGTAAGGGTCCATTTGGTTCCATTTGTACACTCTCAATGTTACAGACCTGTAAGGGTCCATTTGGTTACATTTGTACACTGGGAGGGCTTTTATGCCTTCATTGAGAGGAGAGTAAGAAACAGGGAGAGAGAGATGGGAGTGACATGCAGCAAAGGTTGCAGAATGGAGATTCATCAGAGTGGTATGCGCCTGGACCGCTAGGCCAACAGGCACCCCAGTCCCAAACTATTTCAGCTCGAGAACCTATAAAGAGAAATTTGACCCGGGCAGGGACCCAAACCAATGAAAATATTCTGGACTTTTACTTGTAAAGAGTAATCCTACTTTTATGTAAAACAAGTAAGTAAACATTTGATTACTTTTACCACCACTGATTGATGATGCCAATGCTTTTGTACTTTTGCTCAAGTAAAATTGTATGCAGTACTTTTACTTATAACATGTAAGACAGTATTTCTACATGGTGGCCTTGCTTTACTGAAGTAACATGCAGATATTTGTGTAGATTTTTGTGTCTAAAAATTTCCGAAAAATTATTAAACTATAATAGCCATAGTAATTCTAAAATAATAATTATATTCAACCTGATTCATCAATCCTGATCGTGTGTGTTTGCGTGGGTACGTACGTGTGTAAGAACATATAAAAACAACACACACTCAGTGTAGTTCCATGTAACTTATTTTATTTATCAACCTTTGGACAAGTTGTCTTCATCAGGGTGTTGATGTACAAATATTTACACTTTTAGGACAATTATCACTGTTCTGATACATTCTGTTTATAAGACACAAGTTATCACACTGTTACATTCAGAAATAATGAAAATAGCAGATCTACAAGCTCACAACATGAGCTGTGGTTCTCAATATTTGTAATTTCAAGGAACCCCAATAACGCTGAGAGTGTACAAATGGACCAAATGGACCCTTACAGGTCAACTCTAAGAGTTACAGACCTGTAAGGGTCCATTTGGTTCCATTTGGACACTCAGAGTTCCAGACATTTAAAGGTCCATTTAGAACCTCCTCAAGGGATCCTGAGGGTCCCTGGACCACACTTTGAGAACCACTGGTGTAGAACATTGGTCCATATATGGGCGTGTGTTTACAAACATTCAAAACTATTCAGAAATAGCAAAAATATCAGATCTACAAGCTCACCAGGCGTAGAGCATTGGTCCATATGGCAGTGTGTAATATAAGTTACTTTACTAATGTGCGTTACCCCAACACTGATTACAATACAATATACAAATCCAAAGAAACGCAAGAGAATTACAACTAAATGATAATGATGTCTGTAACAAAATGCACATCTGTGGTGCAACCAAACATTGGCATCAGCTTCAAACTGATACAGAATCAAACTAACTACGTTCAACATATCGTGTTGAATTTGCACCCCAACTTAAACTTTCTTTTCGTTCTTTCCTGCTTTTGCAGTGGAGCCGCCAGTCCTCCACAAATTCCTCCAGCTTCTCCACCTCCTTTCTTCCCAGAAGCTGCTGTTCTCCTTCCTGTACAGCTTCCTTCATCTGTGAAGAAAGTAGGGGACTTTATTAGCAAAATCTTGAAACCTATTGTTGATATGATATGATATGATATGATATGATATGATATGATATGATATGATCACAAAAACACAAGTTATGTCACACAGTGCTACAACAAACCGGACTAAACAAAGAGATTTGTGGTGGGCTCTTACCCAGGGGGGCATTGACAAGGCCCGGTTCATGTGACTGCAGAGCATCGTAGAATGCTGAGATGGATTTTGTTCCTTGTGGCTGTACAACGTCAAACAGCATTCTCATTTGTGTTTGAGTGTGCTTTGTTACCATGATTTCGCTTAACTTCTCATTGTGGAGAAGCTTTACTTGAAAGAGTTCATCTGCTATAGGCATGACATTCCTGACATCCTGAATTAGCTTTGCCCTGTTGTTCAGCACAAAGGCTTCTTTGTCTGTAAAAGTAATACAAACAAAATCACACTTATTTTTTCTTGATTTCTGACCCCATAAATGTAGAGGTGCAATGTACTTTTTAATTACATTTTAACAGCATAGATTGCCATTTCAGACAGACTGAGATCTCCATATATGGGCATATGGGCGACCCGACGCGCGGTTTTCCCTAACCGGCGCGAAACGTTCGGAATCTCCTTATGCGTAAATCGGCGCAAAATCGGCGCAATCGCTGACTCATTGTGACATCACTGCAGTGGGACGAACGGTATCTCCGTTCGGTTCTCGGTATCTCGAGAACGGTTCTCGAGAACGGTATCTCGAGAACGGTTCTCGGTATCTCGAGAACCGTTCGTCCCACCGGCTTCAGATTCGGCACGCGCGTTCCCCGGCGCGGAGTGCAGTGCCGGGCCTCGGCCCGACTCGGCATGCGGTTTTCCCGAAGCGGCGCGAAACGTTCGGAATCTCCTTACGCGGAGCTGATTGTTGTTCCTGAGGAAATCGGCACAATCGCTGACTCATTGTGACGTCACTTCATAAAAGGCTCTGACATCACGTACGCCAGGAGTCAACAAAAAATCTCTGTGAATGTGTATGTATGTATGTGAATCTCGAGAACCGTTCTTCCCACCGGCACGCGCGTTCTCCAGATATGGGCATAAAATGAATCCCCGAATGCGGAGCTGATGTCTGACATCAGAGTTTTCCGCAACCGGTACTGTGTGTGCAGAGATCTCCATATATTGGGGTTTGCATTAAAGGGTGGGGACAAAGGCTAACAGAAGGCAAACAGATGGTCAAAACGGGTCCTATGACAACATGACAACAGGTATATTGGGGTTTGCATTAAAGGGTGGGGACAAAGGCTAACAGAAGGCAAACAGATGGTCAAAACGGGTCCTATGACAACAGGTATATTGGGGTTTGCATTAAAGGGTGGGGACAAAGGCTAACAGATGGTCAAAACGGGTCCTATGACAACAGGTATATTGGGGTTTGCATTAAAGGGTGGGGCAGGCATAAAATGGACGCAAATAGACAGATATCTCCATATATGGGCATATGGGCATTGTTGTTCCTGAGGAAATCGGCACAATCGCTGACTCATTGTGACGTCACTTCATAAAAGGCTCTGACATCACGTACGCCAGGAGTCAACAAAAAATCTCTGTGAATGTGTATGTATGTATGTGAATCTCGAGAACCGTTCTTCCCACCGGCACGCGCGTTCTCCAGATATGGGCATAAAATGAATCCCCGAATGCGGAGCTGATGTCTGACATCAGAGTTTTCCGCAACCGGTACTGTGTGTGCAGAGATCTCCATATATTGGGGTTTGCATTAAAGGGTGGGGACAAAGGCTAACAGAAGGCAAACAGATGGTCAAAACGGGTCCTATGACAACATGACAACAGGTATATTGGGGTTTGCATTAAAGGGTGGGGACAAAGGCTAACAGAAGGCAAACAGATGGTCAAAACGGGTCCTATGACAACAGGTATATTGGGGTTTGCATTAAAGGGTGGGGACAAAGGCTAACAGATGGTCAAAACGGGTCCTATGACAACAGGTATATTGGGGTTTGCATTAAAGGGTGGGGACAAAGGCTAACAGATGGTCAAAACGGGTCCTATGACAACAGGTATATTGGGGTTTGCATTAAAGGGTGGGGCAGGCATAAAATGGACGCAAATAGACAGATATCTCCATATATGGGCATATGGGCATAAAATGGACCCAGAACTATATCTGCAGTGATCTCCATATATGGACATAAAATGGACGCCGACAGACAGACAGATACAGATATCTCCATATATGGGCATAAATGGACACAGGCAAACAGATGGTCAAAACAGGTCCTATGACAACAGGTATAATGGGGTTTGCATTAAAGGGCGGGGCATTCATTCTCTATTTACATCGTTCCCGAGTTGGCCAGGTCGCCGACTAGACGCTGGGCCGCCCGAAGGGCGGCCCAGCTTCTAGTGTCTTATAATTCCTAATATATATGAGTTAAGTAAAAAAAATCTAACTCAACAAAATGAGGGGGGAATACATTAAGACTTTAAGAAATAGTTTGTGGTTTATAGTTTTATCCAAAATGTTAAAATACGGACTTAGACTGTTATTCGTCTCGGGTACTCAATTATTGTGAAGATTATCAAAACATTTTGACGTTCATTGGATATTCAGTGTTCTCACCACAATGAGGTCTTTTGTTTTTGTTAGATATGATGCTTGAAGATTCCCACACAGGCTCAAGGTTCTGGGCTGCTGGAGCTCTCTTCACTTCACTCAGCATCATTTCCAGGTCCTCATCCAAGTCCTTCAATCTCACCACAAAGTTACTGGCAAACACGTTTATGTAGTCCTCCCTAAATGGTGATACCTGTGTCTAAATAGAAAAAGAGTAGGCTAAGACATTTAGTTTAGTTGATTTGCACATTAAAAATAAATGCACTTGTAAAGCATGATATGAGAAAGCCCCGAACTGAGCTCATGCTTTCTTCCCCCTCCATCAGGCACCCCGGTTGACTAGGGGGAGTCAGTATTGAGACCAGGATTACTGTGTGTTTTTGGAGCCGTGTGCAGAGCACATGAGCTCCCTCTGAGTGGCAATGTGTGTCCTGTCTCACCAGAGTCTGTGTCCAGTCAAGAATGAACAGGATCTGCCCATGCTTCTTTGGATGGGATTTATGTCACTTTGAAGTGAGCCGATTTTTTGGATGGGATTTATGTCACTTTGAAGTGAGCCGATTTTTTGGATGGGATTTATGTCACTTTGAAGTGAGCCGATTTTTTGGATGGGATTTATGTCACTTTGAAGTGAGCCGAATCTCTGGGATCCGTTCTTTTCAAAGAGCCGTTCAAAAGTTATTTATTTTGTAAATACTTTGTAGATTTTGATTATAATTACAAATCACTTCAATCAAAAACATAGACCTGGAACTGCTCAAATTCACGGCTCCACTTCGAACCGAGGTTTGATTTTTTGTGACACAGGGAGAACATGGAAACTCCACACAGACAGACAGGCCCTTTCACCAACCCCACCTAGGTTTTGGGTATGCCCCCACTGCCCATAGCGAACCCAGCACCTTCTAGCTTTGAAGTGACAGCGCTCCCGACTGCTCCACCGTGCCTGGCGGTATCTGTGCGTTTATGCTCGTAGCCAATCAGAGAGAGGCCGTCCAAGCCGTAGCCAATGAGGGACCAGCATTCTTGGTGGGACCAGCATTCTTGGTGAAATCACCATCAACAAGTGTGAACTGATATAAATAACAAGGCACAAGTTGGCATCTCGACAGAGTGCCAACTTGCCCACCCACATACAGTACATACAGACAGCAGCACCAATCGGAGTACTTGCGTGTTCTGCTGGCGCACTGCAAGTAGGCCATACATGGTCACGAGTGCACAAGGCACAAGTGCAGTCCAGTTTCATTAATATTATGGAACATTCCAACTACAATACTTCTAATTTAAAAATGTCTGAATTAATTATCTTGATGTCCTCCGGACACCACATACAAATGTCTCATCTTTGAGCTCGAAGCACATGTCTATCTTTAACTTAGAGAAGTTTACAGACATTTTATTTTACCTTAGGTTGCACAGGATGTTCTGGATGAACCGAGAGTCGGTACTTGTGGTCAGGGATCAGCTCACAGTACGGAACCACTGGGAGTAACACTTCTTTAACACAATACAGGTTCCGCCTTTTGCTTATAACCTGGAGGAGATTGATCACATTTAATCAAAGACATTCACATTCATACCGGTACCTGTTAGTGAAGTGAGTTTGAATCACTAATTCAATAGTGAGGGACTTCATTTGAAGAGTTTGAAATAGAATCCCTTTGAACACACCCGTGTGCTGTTATTGGATGGAAGGTAGGGCCCAAATGTGTCCCAGTCTACCAAAACTACAGTGAAAACACCAAAATACAGCAAGAGGACAGTGTGTTTCTGCAGGTAAACACCGCCACACTACTGATGTGACTGTTAACTGCTGATATAGAGGGGAATTATGGGTACAAAATGTATTGTAAACACAGTGAAAGTTAGATTATAAGCCTTTAATTACAACGGTTATTTATTTTTATTTTACCTTTGATAAATTGTATTATCGTCCTCCATAATCTTTCTTTCTTTGTTTCTTTCTTTCTTAACATAATGACCTACCTCGTCGAGGGGAACTTGAATTGGACGCATCAGCACATGAATGGTGGACTTCTCATTATCAGGGTCATGATGCAGCAGATGCACCATGGCATTTACAGGGCCGATGGGAGCATCTTTGTCCTTCACCAGGCCATATTTACAGAACCCTGTGATGTTGATTATGACGTGTGTCTCTGTTATCATGATGGGTTGTTTGAATGCCACATGTCCCTCTTTGGTTAGATGAGCTACGTGAAGTAACGGCAGCATGTATTCTATGGAAAAATTAACACACATGACACGTACAGTATAGTCACTCCTGTGGATTAGATACCTTTCTGTGACACTAACATTGACATTTGAAATATTTGCATTTTCAAAAGGTTAAATATATTGTATATTGTCTGCTGGGATTCAGAAGGCATAATATCCATATGTTTAGATAACAGACTGGTGGTCATAAAGATAGTTTAGTAAATACATTACAATAGAGGAGGGCAGGGATAGGATTAGCAGGAAACTCCCACAAGAGCTCTCCATCCAGCCATAACAATCCACACCCAGAAAATGTTTTATTTCTCATTTTTTAAAATAAATTAAATAATAGTATAAAACCACCTTGAGTTTGAATCAATAATTCTATTCCATAACCCTCACTCAAACAGAAAGCCAACATTGATAGGATTGTTCGTCGTTACTCACTCGTGTCACAGTGAGGGAGGTGCAGCTGATGTGCAGAGCCTCTCATACAGGTGAAGTGATAGAGCGGTCCAGCAGGTCTCTTTCCAGTGTGATGTAGAAAGATGTGGTTCCAGTGAACAGTCCTATAGAACACCTCTCCCTGCCCCTCCATCCCAAACACCAAGCCTGTCACACTGCACTGGAACAGGCCAGCCTGATGGCAATGGAACCTGTGGAATAGAAAACAAATAATAATAATATATATATATATATATATATATACACACACACACACACACACACACACACACACACACACACACACACACACACACACACACACACACACACAGCACAAATAGAAAGGAAACTTTGACCTCGGTCCAGGTCCATTATATCTCCCCTTTAATAATACCAATTGGTATTGTGTTTTATATCATTTTTATCGTTGATTCGTCACCTTTACAACGAGGTACAGCTTGTAAGCATCAGGCATTCATGGAATGAGCAACCAGCCAAACGTGTGGGTAGCGCCGACCCAAAGTTTGCCAACATTGATTTGTCACCTTTACAACGAGGTACAGCTTGTAAGGATCTGGCATTCGTGGAATGAGCAACAGAGCCACAGGTGTGTGTAGTGCCCCTCCAAAAAAATTCAAAATGGCCTGGCAGGCCTGCAATACTGCTCTTTTGGCGTTCACCTTTGTTGCTTGGAGCATTGAATGATTGCACTCTCCCACAGTAATAATAATAAGATAAAAAAACACATATTGGCCATCTACTATTACATTTTTCTTAGAGCCGCATCCCACTTCCAAGGCCATACACGCCCCTTTACATCCACTTCAACTCATAGCTAGCTCCGATGTCGGTAGAAGGCCATACACGCCCCCTTTACATCCACTTCAACTCATAGCTAGCTCCGCTGTCGGTAGAATGCACGGCACAGTCGTCCGCTGATTCGCTAGAGAGCAAGAGAGAGAGAGAGAGAGTCTCAGGTTACAAGAGGGAAGGGGGGGCCGCTGCACAGGGGGGGGAGAGAGAGAGAGAGAGAGAGAGAGAGAGAGAGAGAGAGAGAGAGAGAGAGAGAGAGAGAGAGAGAGAGACTCAATCGCTAGCCGAGAGCCTGTATCTTACAAGAAGTTCGCGGCCCTTCGGCCCACTCACATCTAGAGTTCACAGCAAGATACTGTCTGTCTGTCTGTCTGTCTGTCTGTCTGTCTGTCTGTCTGTCTGCCTGTCTGTCTGTCTGTCTGTCTGTCTGTCTGTCTGTCTGTCTGTCTGTCTGTCTGTCTGTCTGTCTGTCTGTGTGTGTGTGTGTGTGTGTGTGTGTGTGTGTGTGTGTTGCTAAAATGAAAACATTGAAATAATGAAAATAAAACATTGGCAGGCCTATTACAGTAACAAAACTTACAAGCAGTATACATATACGTATATATATATATATATATATATATATATATATATATATATATATATATATATATATACTGTATATATTAGGGATGTCCAGATCGGGATCAGGAGATCGGGATCGGGGGAGATCGGGGCCAATTTCAAAAGATCGGAATCGGGGGGAAAAGATCGGGATACACCTTGTCTTTATATATTTAAAAAAATTAGGGCTGTCAAATGATTAAAGTTTTTAATCAGATTAATCACAGCTTAAAAATTCATTAATCATGATTAATCACAAATCAAACTATGTCCAAAATATGCCATTTATTTCTGTTTATCATTGGGAATGGAAAGATAAATGACAGAAGGCAGATGGATATATTTAACATACAGTATATGTAAAATATCATCCAATCAATGTGGTATTATTGGAAAGAAAATGCAACATTGTTATTGCTATTCTTCTAAATGAAACAGGATGAACATTATTTCTGTAACACACATACTGACAATCTTAACCAGCAATTTCTCTTATTTGACTTGAACCTTTTTTGTTGGTACAATGACAACATGTCAACGTGACATTGCTACTCATCAAAATAAAATAGGATGGTGTCTCTTTGTAACACACTTACAGGCCATCTTAGCCAAGCCTTTTCTCTTCTTGAACTAAACCCTTTTTGTACAATGACAACATTTCATCATGACATTGCTACTCATCAAAACAAAATAGGGTGTCTCTTTTGTAACACTTACTGGCCATCTTAGCCAAGCCTTTTCTCTTATTTGAACTAAACCCTTTTTTTACAATTTCATCGTCTCATTGCTACTCCTCTAAACAAAATAGGAAGGTCTCTTTTTGTTACACACTTATCTTGTCCATTTATCTTGCAAAAAACAAAAAAAAAACAAAGACATCTTTTCATTTCTTAGTTTTTTTTTCTTCATCAAACCAAAAGAACTTGGCCTACACAGTTACATGTGGCCCTTTTTACTTCTCAGCCTCAGCCTCATCATCTTTTAGCCAGTTGCTGAGGCAAACCAACCTGTCAACATTTTCAGGCAGTAATCCTGCCAGCTTCTTTTGCACAACAAGACCTGAAAGTGAGAAGAGTCTTTCACAAGGCACTGAGGATGCAGGAGTGGCTAGATATTTGCGAGCCAGTGGGGCCAGCGTGGCATGGGCTCCTGCATGAGATGCCCACCACTTCAAGGGGCAGTCCTCTGTGATGGGCTCTGCTCTGTACCTGTGTAAGGCTCTGTCAGGCTGTACTTCTCTCTCTTCCTCTGATTCTGAATCTGAGCCCATCTCTAGAAGAAGGTTCATTTTCTTCTTGGATGGTCCATCTTCAGCAGTGCGTGGAGCTCTTCTGGGTGATGCTTCACGCAGGATGCCTCCAAGTGTGGTCCACACCACTTCTCTGTCTGACTTGGGAATGCTCTTTAAGTCTTTAAAGCGTGGATCCAGTGCCGTTGCAATCTTGAGCCATGTATTGTTGGTGTGTTCTTGGCGGGAGGCTAGGTCTTCCTTGAATTTGGCCTTAAATCTCAACACATACGCAGGGTCCTCATCAGAGATGTCCATTACATGGCGCAGGTGGCAGAGGGCAGGTAGTACTACGGAGCAGGAGACGTAGGCCTGCCCACCCAGAATCTCTGTCACATATCTGCAGTGGAACACACACACACACACACACACACACACACACACACACACACACACACACACACACACACACACACACACACAGAGAGAGACACAGTGACACAGAGACAGACAGACAGACAGACAGACAGACAGACAGACAGACAGACAGGGAGAGGGGGAGGGAGAGAGAGAAGGAAAGAAACAAGTAAATTACTTGAACACAAGATTGTGTTTGGAAGCTGTTTACTACATTAAGGATTTTATTAATTTGGAACAGAGGATATCCTACAGGTAGGAGGAAAGTAGGGTGGACTTTGTTCAGTGTGTTAATTGTATCGGTAGGCTGCCGCTGCCTGGCTGCAGAAGGGCTCTATGGCCCAATTTGCATCTCTATAAGCATGTTGATTAGAATGGCCAGGCCGCCTACCAGTCAATGAATGAAACTGGTTGAGCGTCGACATTCTATAGGCCTACGGTCCTACCACACTATACTGTCCAGTCAGTTCTTTACACAATGGACATAGATTTTTTTTTTTTTTAATTTAGGTGAGATCAGATCTCAGTTAGTAGGCGATCGCCTAGTTCGCCTAACGTTCCCTACACTTCTGACACAAGTTGTTGCATAATAGTAGATTAACGTATAGTTTGTTCATTTAAATAATTGCATTTTAGCCTACAATGACTGGTCACATTATATGATGGAAAGCTTACCGGCAGGGCTCCAGAAGTGCCTCCAGTCTCTGGAGTTTATCCCATTCTGGTGGCGTCAGCATAACGAGTTTATGCTGTTGTTGATCCAGTGTTGCTTTTATTGCTGCTTGATTTTTGATCGAGCGTTTCACCATTTCCAGCGTGGAATTCCAGCGCGTTGGAACGTCTTGGATCAGTGCCTCCTCTTTCTGTCCGAGTTTCTTTTGCTCTACATTTAGCTCATCTTCGTTTGACGGGCTGTGCTTGAAATGACCGACAATCTTGTTGTTAACGTTAACGTTAAAGCAATAATTTTGACACCTTTATATAATATATATATATATATATAGAATCTTGTCAAAAATATTCAAAGACTTGCACAAATTTGTAAGATTTTTCAAAAATAGCAGATCTACAAGCTTGCAACAGAGTAGAAATGGTTAGATACGTTTCAATATCTTCACTTATTTATACGGTTTCAAACATAATCCAGTTTTGTGGCCGAAATCTCCAGCTTTGTGTGGCTGCAAGCCCCAATCGCACAAAGAAATGTCTAGCTTCAGAAATATCCAGCTCTGTGTAGCCGGCACATTAATGACCCTGTCATTTTCCACCCACTCAACCATTTGAGTGTGTAAACAGATCCATTATTACAACAGATTAAAATGTATTTTATTTTAATTCTTTGACGTGTCTTTTGCTGTCAAAGGAATACAGGGGATTCAGAAGAAAGAAAGCGAAAAAGAAAGAAAGAAAATTATTTATATACGTGCAAAACAACAACAAAAAATAATTTTGAATAAACAATGTCCTGGTCACTTATTTGAAAGTGCAGAGGACATCTGGAGGTTATCACAACAATAGCTACTGTACTACTAATGTATGAAGAACAGAGGAGGAAATATTACAAACATTCTGGTAAAACACACACAGGCAAAACAAACAACTTGGTCTAATACTCTACGCCAAGTTGAGTTTCACAATTCAATCATATTTTCAAGTTGCATAATAGATTAAATAACAGTTAAGAAAAGCCGTAATAAAATTAAGATGATATTGAAAATAATAATCATCGATCAAACAGTCAAGAGTGTGTGTCTGTTCCCAATAACACACAAATATGCACAGCAGCCATGATAGAGATAAATTGGGCCTTTCCCTTACTTCCTTAACAGGTGTTAACAAAGGGGTGTCACAAGGGGGGGAAAGTGGGACTGAGTTACTAGCAGGCCTGGAATCTTTCGTCATTTTAGGGGCAAGGCCTTTGGTGTTGTCCATTTTTGGAGGGCACAAAGGCCAAATGCCAGGGCAGGAAGGCCATCAAATAAAACAAGATTTTAGTCATTTGAAAGAATTTGTTGAATTTAAGGGTTAGGGATGATAACCTAATCTGCAGTGAACTAGATAAATGATGGTATTTACAATCTGATCTATGCTCAGCCCTGCACCAATCAAAGTCACTGGATTGGTTTAAAGATGGGGACTCAGGAGTTAAGATTTCAGAATCTCAACAAAAGAAACTGGTGTCTGCATGACTAGAAAGAGACACTGGTGTCTACACATTGACCAGAAAGAGACGCTGTTGTCTACTGTCTACATATTGGAGAGACAGCCGCTGACTCTCTGCGTCCACGTCTGAAGACGCGTCTTATGACCCGTCTGATGCCGCGTCCG
>NC_137831.1:46759094-46811651 GCF_963921795.1 Nannobrachium achirus | reverse complement strand
AGGTTAAAAAGCCCGCCCAGCCTAGGACACTGAGTGAACAGGTGGGTCAGAGTTTCACTCTGCATACAAAAAAGACATCCCTCCCCAACACTAGGATCCAGGTGTGCTCTGTGTCTGTTCGTAGCTATAGCACCATGTACAATCCTCCATTGGAGGTCGCCAGCCCTTTTTTCAATGGGCGGCTTGTACAGGGACCGCCAGCAGCCCTTCGGGTTATGGCCTTGGCCAAACAACTCAATCCACCTCGATGTTCCCATTGCTGCCAATGAACGTAGGTGCGATACCTTGACACAGGTGTAGTATGCCGCCTTCTTCCCCAAGTCTCTGACTTCTCCCAGTTGCGGTGTTGTACAGGAGAGGAAGTCATCCACCCCTTCCTGCCACTCCCCCACAGCAGCAGCAGCAACCAGGGATGGGAAACGGTACTCAGTTCCTTCAACCCACTGATCAGAGTTTGCACGGTCCTGCACAAACCTCCTCAGCGGTGCTGGTATGGAGGCACAAACCTCCTCCACCACTCTGGACAGTAGTCTGGATGATCGAATGTTCGCCATCTGCCCCAGTGTCTCAACTGACATTGCAGTCATTTTAATCAGATGTCCGACCTTCACACAGCCAGCCTCTCTCAGAGCAGACCGCAGGCTAGCTGAGGACAGAGTTTGTGTCTCTACAAACGTGTTGTAGAACAAGGGTTCTTCGAAGAGCCACATCCCTGCTGGCTCCCCGACATCCCTGGAGACAGAAAGCACCTGCCATGCCTGCAGGACTGTGCTGTAGAACGGTGTTACTCCAGTCAGGTCCACCTGCTCCGTCTTACACAGGAACAGCTGCTTGCTGTAGCCAAGGCGACCAGCTCTCCTCAGAATCAGTTCAGCTGTATCGAGCCATTTGTGCCCGCAGTCATACAGTAGTCTCTGAGCTGTTTTAAGTCTATAGGCCATTATTCTGGAAGGAATGTCAATGAGGCCTTGTCCTCCTTCATGTACTGGTAGGTATAGAGCGGCTGCCCTTATCCAGTGTTGGCCGGTCCAGAAGAAATCCACCAGTATCTTCTGTATCTCCTGCACCATACGCACAGGTGGAGGCAGGACACTGAACGTGTGCCACAACATCGAGGCGATCAAGTTGTTTACAACCAAGGCCCTTCCCCCTATATGACAGCTGGGGTAGCAACCATCTCCATCTAGACAACCTGGCACACACCTTCTCCACTAAGCCCTCCCCAATTCTTGTTTTTAACATCATCTGTACCCAGAAAAACTCCCAAGAACTTCATTCCCCTCCTCCCCCATTGAAGTCCCCCCGGCAACCTAGGAGCCCCCCCCTGTCCATCGCCCCACTAACAGGGCTTCACTTTTCCCCCAGTTTACCTTGGCTGAGGAAGCCTTCTCGTACAGTTCCAAGCTAGACACTATGCACTGAATGTCGTTCTGATCTTTTATAAAAAGTGTTACATCATCAGCATATGCAGACACAGTTACTGTAGGGCTGTTTTGTAAACCTGGTAAGCTAAGCCCAGTCAGTTTACTCCGCAGCCTACACAAGAGAGGTTCAATAGCAAGACTGTATAGCATCCCAGAGAGAGAGAGAGAGAGAGAGAGAGAGAGAGAGATGAGAGAGAGAGAGAGAGGGGGGGGGGGGGGGGGGTGTTAGGTGCTGCAGTGCTGATAGAAGTACTCATATAGTTTGGACTTGAGTAAAAGTAGAAATACCACAATGTAGAAATAACTGTTACCAGCGTTCTGAATTCTACTTAGCAAAAAGTAAAAGTACTCGTTATGCAGAATGTATTTCAGAGTCATATTTAATCATGTTATTAATTAAAACTACTTTTGTTGATCATTAACCAGTTATTACCGATGTTATGGTTTGGCCATTCGAAAATAGCAGATCTACGAGCTCACAACGCGCTGTGAGCTTGTAGATCTGCTATTTCTTTTGAATTCTTTTGAATTTGTTTTTTGATTTATTATTCAGACTCACTCCAAACATGTTCATGTTAAGGACCCCCAGATTAAAGTCAAGGACCCCCCATATTGATGTCAAGGACACCCAGATTAATGTCAAAGGACCCCCATATTAATGTCAAGGACCCCCATATTAATGTCAAGGACCCCCAGATTAATATATGCAGGTCCACAGACCCTGATCTGAAAAGACCTTGTGCCAGGGACCCCCAAGAGAGAAGATTGTTTTTCAACATTTTAAAAATAAATCCAAGGTATAAAACAGCCATGGTTAAAGTGGTTAAGCTGGTTGTGCTACTATATTAACACATTTAGCTGGGGACCCCCTGGAACCTCCTTCAAGGACCCCTGGATGATGGATCACTTTGAGAGAGAACCACTGCTCTAAGTCTAAGCTATGATGTCCTGTGATGCAGACTGTAGTTAACGTTTTCATCCAGAAGGTGGCAGCAAAACCATGCAATTCAATTTACCATCAGTCATAAGCCTGTGTTCTGCTGTTCTGCTTCCTACTCTACACTTTTAAAATGTCATTGTGTGAATAACGGTGTAATTATAAAAGCACTGACAACAGAAGTGTGATTCAACATATCATAATGTGTAGATAATGATACATTGTTGATACATAAATAACATGTAATAATACAATAATAACTAGAAGTACTGTTCCTACGAAACAGTGGGGGCTCGCTCGTAAATACATAATAAAAAAAAACTAAAATAAAAACTTGTTGTTTTTCCTTCATTTCTTATGTTTGCCAACGTGACTATATTCTGCAGCGTGCTAACTGTCATGTGAAGCTCAACCAATACTCCAGCTAACACCACTCCCACATGTTTTTTCCGCCAGTTGCACCTCATTGGCTAAGGGCCCTGCCTTTGTACTGTCTGTGACGGAACTTGGTAAATAAATAATGAAGATAACATAGTGTTCTGTTATGGTGTCAGGGGT
Source organism: Nannobrachium achirus (assembly GCF_963921795.1). NCBI lineage: Eukaryota > Metazoa > Chordata > Actinopteri > Myctophiformes > Myctophidae > Nannobrachium > Nannobrachium achirus. The sequence goes on along the minus strand of NC_137831.1, from coordinate 46,808,732 downwards.
CTTCAAGGACCCTTAGTTGGTAAATAAATAATGAAGATAACATGGTGTTCTGTTATGGTGTCAGGGGTCTTCAAGGACCCTTAGTTGGTAAATAAATAATGAAGATAACATAGTGTTCTGTTATGGTGTCAGGGGTCTTCAAGGACCCTTAGTTGGTAAATAAATAATGAAGATAACATGGTGTTCTGTTATGGTGTCAGGGGTCTTCAAGGACCCTTAGTTGGTAAATAAATAATGAAGATAACATGGTGTTCTGTTATGGTGTCAGGGGTCTTCAAGGACCCTTAGTTGGTAAATAAATAATGAAGATAACATAGTGTTCTGTTATGGTGTCAGGGGTCTTCAAGGACCCTTAGCCAGTGTTGTACCCGAACGCGTTCAAAGAACGATCGTTCATGAACACGTTCATATTTTGGGCGAATGTGAACTGAACGTTCTTGTTTTCTTACTCGAACGCGTTCAAAGAACGATCGTTCATGAACACGTTCATATTTTGGGCGAATGTGAACTGAACGTTCTTGTTTTAGCTTGATGAACGATATTGTCGAACGCGGTCATTCTGACGCCCGTGAACGGCGTTCGTCGGCGTTCGTCGGCCGTTCATTCGGCGGTCCGCGCCTCCGCGGTCGTCTGTCCTCTCGTTTCTCTTTTCATTCACATGCTCCAATAGCACGCACTGCACGCAGCTCCTCGTGAACGTTGATATGCGGTGCTGTCTGCACTCTGCAGCTGCACTGTGAATCTCCTCGTCCTCCTCGTTACGTCTAGCAAGCCTGACTATACTTTGTCGTATGTGTGTTGCACGGCTTAAATAGCTGATCTGCAAGCTCACAACGCGTCGCAATCCACGAGACAACGTGAGCTTGTAGATCAGCTATTTTAACCAACGCGGACACATCTGTGCGCGAGGTTTAGAAACTTCTGCCTTCAGCCCTTCACAATAAGGGTGCAGGAAGACTGGGCACTGGGCACATAAATATTGTGGGCACCTCAATGTTAAGTTGGAAAATAAATTATTGCTGTGTGTGGTTCTATATGGGCTGTGTCAATAATTTTGACAAATAATAGCATGCAGCAACGTCTAAACATATATATATATATATATATTAGGGCTGGGATGCGATTAAAACTTTTAATCTAATTAATTACAGGCTCTGTGATTAATTAATCGCAATTCATTGCATTTTAATCGCACACAGATATTTGACCTGAGAAGCATTTTTTTTTTTCAAGTAAAACACATTTTGTTGTACGAGTGAATCAATGAGTGAGTTTTTTAAATCAAGATTTCGCATCCACTGGGCCAAGCAAAGCGCTCTGATCGGCTACTTCTCCCTTTGCGTTTGTTGTCTCTTCTTGGTTGGTGCATCGCAATGATCGTTATGCCCGAAACTGAAGGTTCTGTGGTGCAAAAACTAAGTGCGATTAAAATGCGTAAATGTTTTTATATTTTTTTTAATAGCCAAAAGTATAAAAAAATTATGGTTAAAAAAGAACGAAAAATAACTAAGTTAGTTCATTTTGGGGAACCATGAACTTTAGTTCAAAATATAGAATTATGAACTATGAAATGAACTAGTTCGTTTTTAAAGTGAACTTTCCCAACACTGCCCTTAGCTCAATGGTTCTCAACCTGTGGGTCAGTGACTGCATGGTCCCCAGATGACTTTGAAGGGACAGATGTCAAAATATACTCAAGTAGCAAAAGTTAGAGTACTCGTTATGCAGAATGTATTTCAGAATCATATATAATCATGTTATTGCGACCGTAGGTCGCAGTTACTTTTACACTCTTATACTATCCAAACCTCCACCAGCTGTCAGTCCTTCCTTCCTTCCTTCCGTCACGTCACTCGTCACACGTCACACGTCACACTTTCCCCCTACTCATATCTCCGCCACCAAAAATGACCACCCCAACGGGGCTGCTCACGGGGAATTCCCGGGGACCACCGACTCCTGGTGCTCCAGAATGGATGCAAAAGTGGTGGCGCCCCCAGTGGAGGACCCCCTCCACTGCAGCTCACATAAAATGCCTTAACTCGGGCTAGGAGCGACCGGGAGAGCCGGGGCCGGTACCTATTCGTCCGCCTCGGCGGCGCGGAGACCCCACCCCTCATTTCTCACATGGCCCTCTTCTAGCGCCACCATGAGGCCGATTCTTGCAAAACACATTTTTGGACACTGCTCCTAAAATCTTTGCCCTAAAATCACGCAAATCGGTACACAGTATGTCTACACTCATGTCATCAACATGGACCTGTCCCATATAGCGCCACCATCAGCCCAATTTTTTCCAACACATTTTTGGACACTGCTCCTACAGATTTTGCCCTAAAATCACACAAACCGGTACACAGTATGTCTACACTCATCTCATCAACATGGATCTGTCCCATTTAGCGCCACCTTCAGGCCGATTTTTTAAACACATTTTTGGACACTGCTCCTACAGATTTTGCCCTAAAATCACACAAATCGCACAGTATCTCTACAGTCATGTAATCAAAACGCATCTGTCCCATCTAGCGCCACCATCAGGACGATTTTGGTAAAACAAACTTTTGGCCTATTTGTGGAGATAAGCGACCAACGGTTGCTTATCTCCCGATTAGGGAGTCTTACTGGTTAATTAAAACTACCGGTACTAATGTTGAGCATGAACCAGTTATGAACGATTTTATGGTTTGGTGTGGTTATAGTCTCGCGTAGCCAGACAACTATTCCACAATCTCTGAAGGCTATATAGAGTCTGGAACGGCAGCTCCCGAACGGCGAGTATCGGAAGTAGCCACTGCTGCACTGAACTGTAGTCCCATTGGAAACGTAACAGAAACACAATAGCTCAGACAGTCATTCGAGCTGCCTATTATTGTTATGAGTGTATAGTTTAAGAAAACGTTTTAAAACATCATGGAGGTAACACCAATAACACCAGAGAAAGACGAAATAAAGCCCCCAGAAATGTTGAAAGGAGACATAACGCTTCCAGTAGGACATGTTATTGTTACTGCACCAAGGGAGCGGTTGCGTCATATCCGCTTTATCTCGCACTCATCGTTTCTTCCCCGGTTTGCCAGACTGTATGCCGGGAGCATTTGACAAAATCGCGGAGGCAACAGTCTGGCCACGCGAGACTAGTGTGGTTATATATGTTGTGTATGTGTCTATGGAGTTAACATTACTCTAATAGACCCCCAGGTGTGGTTATAATATGTTGTGTATGTGTCTATGGAGTTAACATTACTCTAATAGACCCCCAGGTGTTGTTATAATGTGTTGTGTATGTGTCTATGGAGTTAACATTACTCTAATAGACCCCCAGGTGTGGTTATAATATGTTGTGTATGTGTCTATGGAGTTAACATTACTCTAATAGACCCCCAGGTGTGGTTATAATATGTTGTGTATTTGTCTATGGAGTTAATGTTACTCTAATAGACCCCCAGGTGTGGTTATAATATGTTGTGTATGTGTCTATGGAGTTAACATTACTCTAATTAGTCCCCCCAGGAATCCGCGATCACGGAAATTTTCGCAGAAATCGAAGCCCTCCGCGGAGATCAGAGCCTCCCGCGGATATCATAGCAGTCCGCAGAATAGGACAAGACGAGGTGCAGAATATTACATTTTACATGTAGTTTTCTAGCCCGGCCGCTAGATGTCGCGGTGATATAGACGGACAAGACTCACAGCCTAGCCGGTCCTCATGCCGGATACGGAACGGAAATGGCTTTGTTTGCCGTGGCATGTATTCATGTGCTGTGTCTCGTGTGTGGTGACGATACCAGAGCGGATGGTGCTGATTTTTAATGGACTAGGAACTAGGCACATCATCTGACTGTTTATATTGGCTCACAAGCCTCACATGGTGAGAAAGACGCACTCACGCACATGGAGTAATGGAGCGATTTTTCCGACCTCCGGCTACGAGGCCGGGTCCAAGCCCTCAGAGTGAGCAGGGATATATTATGCTGAAAGAGCTAAATCATACACAGAATTACAGGAGGAGAATAAAGTTCTTGATTACCGCCGCAACTCAACGATCAAAGACCACTTGGCTGCTTTCATCAGAAGAAAAAACAAGCAACGCCCGCAGACACCGTCTTAAAAAGACAAAAAGCCATCACAACCACAATCGCCAGCAAAACCGTGGCTGCAGAGGAACGAGAGAAGGTATGCTATCGTTTTAGTAATGTATTCTTGACTTGTGCTCCAGTGGTTTTCAACCGGTGGTCCTTGAGAGTTGGTAACCAAATGAACGCTATATTTAACTCTGAGAGGGTAAAATGAAACCCATAAGCGTCCATTTGGTTTAATTACGGGTCCATTTGTTTTCATTTTACGCTCTTGAGTTAAATTGTTGTTAAACATCTGCATTCATTAATTTACAATAGCCTAAGTCTACACAATTAGAGAATGTATAAGAGTTGTTTTATCAACGTGTTGCCTGTTTATCTCTTCTATCTATGGCACCAACATCAAATCAATACAGCATAGAATTGTGAACAAAATGTTATCCAAACAATAACAAAATATTCTATGTTTTGGGTCTGAGTGAGAGTCTAAATGTCATTAAATAATGAATAAATATTGGACCTTGATATGAAAAAAAGTATGAATTAGTCAAGGTAGATAAATAAAATCATTTTAGTTTAGCTCCTCCATTGTATAATCATTTAATTGTACTATTTGAAAAAAGTATCTATCAAAATGTGTACAATCAATGTATTGTGTTTTGTATTCTGTTTTGGTAGGCTTGTACATCAACAAACACAACACTGTCCAGGTCTGACAGTCCCTCGATGAGAAGTTTCTGGCAAAACAGAGCAGTGAATGGGGGAGGGCGCCATCCCTGGCCATACACAACTGCAAGAGAGGTAAGAGAGGTTCCCTTTCTTGATGTACAGTACCTTGCTCTTTACTGTACTCTGTTCTTGTTTTTATTTATTTTTTCTCTGTAACTTTGTAAATAACCTTACACTGCTGCAACTGAATTTCCCCCTTGGGATAATAAAGGTATCTCTCTCTCTCTCTCTCTCTCTCTCTCTCTCTCTCTCTCTCTCTGATTCAGAAGGATGCTGCATGCTCAACATAATGGTGTCTCCGCTCATCAAGGATGAATCTGGTGAAATCTGCAGCTACCTGGTTGACACTGTTTTCTTAGACAAATGCAATCATTCAACAGTGGCAAATGCGGCAGTCAATGCTGTAAATGACTTTGGAGTGAAACAAGAGGATGTGATTTCTGTCTGCCCTCAAATTCCTGTTTCCCAATTCCATCCATGTGACATGCCTGGCACATATAAATAAATCTTCCCAAGAGGGACAAAGAGAATATTGATGTTGATTATTTGATAACCACAATGTTTCACAGTGTTTTGGTATTGCAATTCATTTCATAAGTTCATTTCTACTTCATTATTACATAAAAAATTAAGTTTGCTTCATAACTGGTAATTTTACGTAGATTTTTAATGCCCGCGGAATATTAACTTTCAAGCCGCGGAATCAAGAATTGCTCTCCGCAGAATCAGGATTGTTCACCGCGGAATCAGAACTTTTTCTCCGCGGATTCCTGGGGGGACTATCTAATAGACCCCCAGGTGTGGTTATAATATGTTGTGTATGTGTCTATGGAGTTAACATTACTCTAATAGACCCCCAGGTGTGGTTATAATATGTTGTGTATGTGTCTATGGAGTTAACATTACTCTAATAGACCCCCAGGTGTGGTTATAATATATGCAATATGTGTCTTCCCTGTGTATTTTTGGTTTCTTCCTGAAAGCTGAAAGCCTTTGAGTCAAAAGGCCCAAACCAAATACAACGCTTTTAGTGACACACTAAAATAAATCACAGCACACTGTCTTGAAATGTTTAACCCTGATATCCTAGAGAATGTAGAAGTTTTACTTTATTTTGAACGTTTGCCTGTTATCTCTTCTATGGCACCCTCATCAAATGGTGTTTTATGAGATACATCAAGTGGTTTCTGTGTAAATGCAACAGCTGACCTTCTACCAGTGATTTGTGCTGGCATGAAACTGTACTTTTTACTATGCAACCTTCTAATAAATTCTTCAATCAATCAATCAATGTTCAGTGGCTCAAATGCTGAATAAATAATGGACTTGGGAATGAAAACTATATACTTGAGTATAAACGTACACACACACACACACACACACACACACACACACACACACACACACACACACACACACACACACACACACACACATACACAGAGCTTAAATCAGGCCTAAAAAAGTGAGCCCGGCCCAACCCAGCCCGACAGAATTTCAGCCCGGACCGAGCCCAAGCCCGATACATAATTGACAATTGGAGACCGGCCCAGCCCGAAGACCGCCATTTTTCTAAACAATTAGAAAATTAAATTTTAAATTAATTGCTGAGTGCATGCAGTGGCAGCCTTTTTTTTGCATTACATTTTAAATATTGGTGAAGACAGAACGCTTTTCAACTGTCTTTATTAAACAAGCAGCTTGGAGAAAATGGGCATATAAGTGTAGCCTATAACTGTCCCAAATCACAAAAACATTCGAGTGGAGCCTCCCTCCGCTCCGGCCAGGCAGGCATATTATAGCAGTGAACTGTACAATCATGAAACTGTACCTTTTCTCATGCAAACTTCTAATAAACTCTTCAGTACAGTAAACAAACAAATAAAATCGCGATTCAATTGTGAAACAGAGGCCCCGACTCCCGAGGACAATTTAACAAGCAACAATCCTTTGAGTTTACGTTGTGCGACATTAATGTGTGCTACTAAAATAAACAATCTCAAGTAAACTATGACATGTGGCTGTGCACAAGAAATTTGCCTATAGGAAAAAATAAATAAAAGCCAAGATTAACGATTAAACATTACAGGAAACAATAACCAAAATATTTAGAATGAATAGCCTTAATCAGTCACAAAACGAAACATTCCCTGGTTAAATTAAAATATATAAATAGGCTAAACAAATAAAATAACCAGCATTTGTTATTTTAGTCCGTAACACAACACTTTCCTTTGTATAACACTTATTCGTTGAGTTTAATAGTCCCAAAAGTCCAGCGCACGGCGCAAGGAGGCCGCGGCCGCAGGTCGCTCGTTCCAACGGTGAATAATTCAATCAAACAGCAAGCAGCTGAAATTAAATAAAAGAAAAGTATAAATAAATTATAAGATCACAAGAGACCAAGAAGACTACATTCTACATTGGCCATTTATTACCAACAGTTAAAGGCTAGGCTACTACTCACCGATTTTATTTCTTCAAATTGTGATGAAGAAAAAGGATGGAATCCACCGTCTCCGTGTGTTCAACGACGTCCTTCGCTCGGAGATGGTTCTCCCTGCGGCGCTGAAAACCCGTTCACTGGAACTGCTGCTGGCCGGGATGCAAAGCACAGATCTTGCCAATTGTGCAAGCTTTGGGTACACCTTCTTGTTGGCGCGCCACCAGGCAAGGACATCTTTGTCATTCTTCATGACAGGCGTCTGGGCGACATACAGAGACACCTCGTCAACCTCCGCTCCTTCTCCCTCGTAAGCTCTGTGCTCATTTTCCCATTCTGCAAACTCGTTGTCTTCATTTTGGGCAGGAGCAGCGGTGGCGGCATCCTCATCCTCTCCATCTGGTCTTGCTGCAGGCATGTCGCGGAGAAGAGCGCGGATGTGCGCATACACATTGTCCCTCTCTGCAAGTGACAGCATTCTCAACTGGTTAAATTTAGGCCAGAGGAATGTGGCGACTTTGTGGCGGTCGTCTATTTTAACTTTTCGAGCGAGCCACTCTTGGTGCCTTTTACGCACGGCGGCCTGCTGTGCCGAGTCAAGTGCATGGGGTTGAACATGGCGAGTGAGTGACTGATTCTTAAGGAGCACAAGATTGAGTGTAGGATACTTGTCTCCTTCGAGTTCTTTCTGTGCGTCGTAGAAAGGCTTCAAGAAGTCAACTAAAAAGCTCAGTGTGTCCGGCGCTATTCTTTCGACCCGTCCACTCTCTCCTCGCGCATCCAGTTTCTCATGCAGCTCATGGTAAATTGCCTGAACAGAGTCCAGACTGAGATAAACGGTACTGAAGCGGGTGTCCACCATTTGCAGCAGTGTTTTGGACAGTTGCGCTGCCAGCCCTGTCATACTTCACCAACTCTTTGGCAGCAGTAATTGTATCTGCTATGTCGGGAGCAACATCCTTCAGCTGTGCTACGTCAAGTCCATGGCGCAGCACTGTGTTGAGTACGTGATCAATGCAATTCAGTCGGCGGTATGGACGCAGAGCCAGTACAATGTTAGCTCCCTGGTCGGTAACCCACACAATTCTGGTCAGAGAAGCAGCATCGAGGCCAATCTCCCGTCGTTATGTTCTCTCCAGTCTTACTTACTTACTTAGGCCCTTCGCTCCCAGTGGATCATAGGCCATCTACGACTCTTCTCCATCCAACAGGGCTTTGGGCTGTCCTTTCTGCCTCTGCCCAGCTGGTTCCCAGTCTCTTCAGCTCCGCCTCAGTGTCCCGCCTCCAGGTGTTCTTAAGCCGCCCTCTCTTCCTCTTCCCCTGGGGGTTCCAAGTCAGGGCCTGGCGTGTAATGCTGGTTGCCGGTTTCCTCAAAGTGTGGCCTATCCATCCCCACTTGCGCCTCAGGATTTGTTTTTCTACTGGTTCCTGTCTTCCTCTCAGCCATAGTTCCTCGCTCCTGATTTTGGTCGGCCATCTTATCCTAAAGATACGTTCTCTCCAGTCTTGGCCTCATCTAAAGGGAACGCCGCAGTTGAAAGTGTTTTTGACACAAGCTCCATCTCCTCTGTTATGTAATGGCATGTGATCGTCAGGTAACTTATATTGCGGTAATCGTCCGTCCACATATCTGTTGTCATGGCGATGGTTCCATCTTTCAACAAACTTTGCAGCAGCAGTGCCAAATCTCCCTTCTTCTCGTCTGCCATTTTACCACACCAATTTGCGATTGTAACGTTGCATGGCAGAACTGAGCTAACTGCAACTTTTCCATGTGCAGCCCCCACGTTAATGAGCTCTTGTGCGAGCTCTCCAAAGCCCTCTCCATTGACGATATTAAATGGCCTAATATCTTTACAGCACATGAGGACACATTTCTCTGTCACACCTTGTTTCACCTTTGCAGGCAATGACACGACTTTAGGGACAGTTGTGAAAAACGATGCCACACTTGGTTGATTTGCCTCGGGAGGCGGCAGTCCCGTGCCTTCACACCGATCTGTGTGCCTTCCTAGCATGGAAGTCCCCGTCTTTTTGCTGCTGTGAACCAACACAGTTTTGCAGCTTTTGCATTGCACAAAATCCACCGGGTCACCGTTCTCGTCGTGCACTTTGTCAAAGTGATTCCACACCTCGGACTTTAGTCTTTTGCTTTCTTGCACAATTAATCCATAATCGCCACTTGCCAGCCTCCTTTTCACTTCATCAGTCTCCATTTTTGCTGTTTTCCACCTTTACCGCGCAGTCGTTTCTTTGTTATTATTTGTTTTCCTGTTTCAAGGTATCTGACAAGTTATTGGTCAAGGCAGGTCATGAGGAAGAGAGGGGGTGGGCAGGGCGACAGGCCTCGCTCACACACACACACACACACACACGCAGTCAAAGGCAGCCGCGCGCAAAGCAGATTAGACAGGAGAGAGACACACATCATTACGGCGCGCTGCGCTCGCCTGCAACCAATGTGACTAATACGACACAAGTCAAGTTGTTTATTGTGAACACACACAATACATACGCACACATAGCTACAAATGAATTGAATATATATTAAATATATTAAAAATAAATATATTAATTTCTTTCTTTTTTTTTTCTTTCTTTTTCCCAAGCCCGACCCAGCCCGAAGCCCGACATTTGCGTGACAAATTGAGCCCAGCCCGGCCCGCGCCGCGCCGACCCGTCGGGTCCCGTCGGGCTCGGGCTGAACTTTTAAGCTCTACACACACACACACACACACACACACACACACACACACACACACACACACACACACACACACACACACATACTGTACAGTAACACAAAAGCTTCTTTTTGGTTTACTGGTAATTTTATTGTAAATGAATTAAGATTATTGACAGCAGTAATGGACACTAAGTACATTTACTTGATTACTGTACTGAACTGAAGTACTTTAGTTTGTGACTATGACTTTCTCTCATAATTACTTTTATCACGCTACATTTAAATATTAATATTGAACTTTTACACATCTATATTTCTAGGAAGTAGGAAGCCACTGGAACAAAACTTTCAAATATATATGTGTGCTTTTGAATACTTGAGTATTTACTTGAGTTAGAGTATATACCATATTCACGCGGCGGCCATTTTGCTCTCATGTCATAATTGCGGGTGTGGAAGAAATGCCACCTGAGCCGAGGTGTGAAGATGTGTCCAGCGTCTCAGGAGGAAGAGCCACCGCTCAGGAAACAGAGGGTTGCTAGTTCGATCCCAGGCTTCCTCAGAGTTAGTGTTGAAGTGTCCTTGAGCAAGACCCTGAACCCCTGATTGCTCCCACTTCAGTTCAGTACTCAGTAACTGTCCACCACTGCTTGTATGAATACAATGTAATGATGATTATATTTACACTTTGTAAATATGCTTCATATGGGCTTCAGAGTGTGAAGATTGACCCATGTTTTTTTCTTTTGCATTTGTTTAAGTGTTAGGGTTAGGGTATTATTATGTTTAACATAATAATCCATCAATAATGCATCAGTATCAACATTACATTTATTATGCGATGTTGTTGTTATGGTGTGTTTTTACAGTCATTAGAAACAATGTTGATGTTTGAACTTTTGCTACAATAAAGTCCATTTCCATCTACCATTCTCCTCCTGGTTTCTGACTGCTCACATCTTTATCTGTTTGCTTTTAATGACCATTATTTACACTTTGTAAATATATTTTTTTTATTTTGAACTAGGACTGTCAACCGATTACAATATTTAATCTGCATAATTGCATGATTGTCCATTAATCTTTTTTTAAATATATAAATCTACCTTAAACAGATATTTGTTCATGTTTTTAATACTCTTATCAACATGGATCATGGGAGTTGACAAATACTTGTTTCATGCAATTAATTATTATTGGAACAATGAGAAATACTGTCCAGAATCTTCAAGTAACAAAAGGTGTCCATGGGAGGAAAATTCAGTATATGCTTAAATCACAAACTCGAGCACAACAAACAGCAGATGAGCTTAATATTGGTTTACTAACTTAACATAAATGGAGCGCAGGATATTTTAGCCTACCTGTTACATTCCAGTCTACTAGTATTATTATTTTCATATGAACACTTTAAATGTTGTCAGAGTGAAGTTTGATCTCTTAACCTTGAGATCATCAAACATCAAAGACAAAGATAGTTCACATGAGGATTTGAACCCAGGTTTGTCATTTCACTGCAGCTGCAGTAAAGCACCAGGTCCACAAGGGGGCAGACATGCAGCTACTTGGTCAGTTATGTGTTAGATTTATACCAAGATCTTGGAAGCAATCATTGGGTATCCAAGTGTCAATCAGCTCTAGACAACCTAGCAGGTACAAAAGGGGGTGGGGCTAAAAGAAGCAGGAAGGAAAACAGTCTGTGGGTGAGAGAAACAGGTGAAAACAGAGATGTTTATGAATTAAATCTAAATGTCTGTGTGTTTGGAGCTGGGTTTTCACTCAGTATTTCTACCATAACCAGCTGACATTATTAATAACTACCAGATGGGCTGTGGCTGTCAACTAACACTATCCTGGAGGAGAGGAGAGTGTGGGAGACATTTCAACAGGTTTCTGAGTGAGTATAGATGCTATCTGACAACTTCAGCTCTAGAATGGCTGTGATGACATTACTTACATTTCACAATGTCACCGACACAGGAGGGCATAGGAATGATAATCTTTTCCATGTTGCAAAAATATATATATTTACAAATCTGATTTTATAAGCTCACAATGCATCGCAATCTGACACGTTGTGAGCTTGTAGCAGCAAGAGCCGTTGGCCGCCGCGTCCACGTCCATGGACGCGGCCGTGGACGCGTCCATGGACGCGGACGCGAAAAAAACGTCCGTGGACGCGAGGCCGCGTCCACGGACGCAAACGGCCGGCCGTCCCGGCCGTGGACGCGGCCGTGGACGAGGCCGTGGACGCAGACGGCCGGGGACGCGGCCGTGGACGAGGCCGCGGACGTGGACGCAAACGGCCGGCCGTGGACGAGTCCATGGACGAGGCCGCGAAAAAAAGGCAGCGAAAAAAAAAAAAAAAAGTGTCTATTGTATGTATTTTTTGATGGAGAATTCAAATATGACCTTCTTTTTTGCATAGGACAACTCTAACCTGCATCAATTGGTATTTTATAATTGCCAATTGTACCCTATCCATCTGAAAAACAAATTGGATGTCTATTGTATGTATTTTTTGATGGAGAATTCAAATATTACCTTCTTTTTGGGATAGGACAACTCTAACCTGCATCAATTGGTATTTTATAATTGCCAATTGTACCCTATCCATCTCAAAAACAAATTGGATGTCTATTGTATGTATTTTTTGATGGGGAATTCAAATGTTACCTTCTTTTTTAGATAGGACAACTCTAACCTGCATCAATTGGTGCATCAACCTACTATCTATCTATCTATCTATCTATCTATCTATCTATCTATCCATCTATCTATCCATCTATTTATTTATACTTCACCTTTAGTCCAGAAGAGAGTTCAGCATCAGGAACTTGCACACATGTAACTGTGTCATGACTGTGTCATGGAGCTAAAACAGGGCTATGTTAAATACTCAAAATGACTCTGATGGACCAATCAGGGTGGTGGTGGGGGGAGGGATCAACAATAGACAGAAACTGGATAATGCTTTGTTAACTGTCCCACCTAAGTCCCTGCTAGTCTGAACAAACATCACCTTCCCTCTCATAACACTACTACTACTACATTTATATAAAGCTGCTCTTGCATTTGAATTCAAGTCTGACACAAGTTAAGGTTAACTTAGGTAGTATTTCATTTTGCTGGCTTTTAGGGTCTGTGTGTGAGTGTGTAGGCTCACAAATTATTATAATTGTCATTAAGTGACTCTATCTATCTATCTATCTATCTATCTATCTATCTATCTATCTATCTATCTATCTATCTATCTATCTATCCATCTATCCATCTATTTATTTATACTTACTGTTTACATTTTCTATAAATATTTATTTCTATATAAAACTCAGTTGTGTGGAGTTATTGTGTGCCTTTTCTTGTAGCTAAAGAGTCCATTTGTTCACTAGACATTAAGTCAAGGTTACTATTTTGAGTTGAAGCTAAGTGTTTTATTGCTTTGTGGTTTAACATGATTTAAAAGGCAAATTCATTGTTATGGTTACTTTAGAAGACTGCTTTTGCATTCATGAGTAAAAAAGAGAGCCAAGCTAATTCAAAGAGTTAAGTTAAAGGAACACAAAACATGACCTAACTCGCTGCCATTGGACAGACAGTTACAACATAGGCCTACCCTTATCTTTCACAGAACAGACAATTATCATTTGTTTTATCTATTTGAGACTATGTAGCTGCTCTATGGGAAATAGAGCATTATATCAGCCTATTCAATTGATAATGACCAATGGGTGCCAGTTTCTAAGTAGTTAACCATATTAACATAACAATATATGTGGCCTAGACATGGATATTGCCCAATCAACTCGTAATCTACAGAAATGTCCACCACATCACACAGTATAAAACTTAGTAGGCTCAGTGGATTCACCTATGTTAAATCATGTCAGGTTAGTTTGGTTCAAGGTTCAAGTATAATAATTTATGAGACAAAAATGTAAACAGCACAAATGTACAATCACATCTCGGCTAGAATGATAACATAAAGTCCTGACTACTCCTTGTTATTGTGGTCCTAAATACTACAATGATTAGTTTGGATGCATTGCTTCTATCATGTCCAATTAAAAATAAATACATTACATACATACAGAAATCTGCCTTCTCCTGTATTGTATTAGTGACATTCATTATAAATAGTAAAATAACAGGACAGAGCAAAAAAGGCCTCTGTTGTGTCTTTATCTGATCACATGCAATCAGACACTCACACTGCACAGCAATATATAAACTTTATTACAGGCTCAAGGCCCACAGGGTAAGAAGACAATACATTACAAAGATAATAATTAAAAAAAAAAAACAACAGAGAGTACATTCACAAAGCCCCACCGGAGCTAAAGAGGCACTCATGCCAGTGTCCTCTAACGGTAGACGTGTACCTGACAGAGCTTTCCCCACATTGGTTACAGATATAAGGTTTCTCTCCGGTGTGAATTTGTTGGTGTATTTTGATATGTTCCAGTCTAGGAAAGCTCTTTCCACACTGGTCACAGCAATAAGGTTTCTTTCCAGTGTGATTTTTCTGGTGTGCTTTGAGATGATGCATATCACTGAACCTTTTCTCACACTGGACACAGCAGTATATGGCTTCTCACCAGTGTGGATTTTCAGGTGTCTTTTCAGAGCCGTCTTCAGAGTGAACCTTTTCCCACATTGGTGACAGCAGTAAGGTCTCTCTCAAGTGTGAATCTTCTTGTGTTGTACGAGGCTAGATTTTACAGTGAAACGTTTGCCACAGTGTTCACAGCAGTAAGGCTTTTCTTCGGTGTGAAATCTCTGGTGTACTTTCAGAGCAGCCATTAAACTGAACTTTTCCCCACATTGGACACAGCTGTATGGTTTCTCTCCTGTGTGAATTCGTTCATGTATTTTGAGATAAGACAATCGAGTAAAGCTTTTCCCACACTGGTCACAGCAATAGGGCTTCTCTCTAGTGTGAATTCTCTGGTGTTCTTTTAAAATCCCCTTTTGAACAAATCTTTTCCCACACTGGTCACAACAATAAGGTTTCTCTCCAGTATGTGAACGCTTATGATCTTTTAATTGTCCAGACCGAGCAAAATACTTCCCACATTGTTCACAGCTGAATGGCTTCACTCCGGTATGAATTCTCTGGTCTACTTTGAGATAATAAATTGAGCTGAAGGCTTTTTCCACATTGGTCACAACAGCACTGTCTTGGTTTAACTGAGGACAGCACAGGACAGGGAGAGAAAACACACACCTGATAAGAGCCAGATTCACACATTGATCAGCATTTAAGTAACATCATCATTATTATTGTTGAGTCTGAAAAGAACAATACAATGTGATAGATCTTTACACATCTGACCCATAACATTATTAGCAATTCACATGGTTACTATAATAGGTGAGTCTTCTAGCTTTTTAAAAATGTAATATTTCATTAATTCTTTCTCTTACTAAGTGTAACATCCCACTTCTTAATTGTATATTATTTGGAAAGGGTTAGCAAAATGTTTGCCATAAATTCAATGCTGAGTTGCATTTGTTTTCCTACATTTTCCCCTTCAATGTATTATTACAATGTATTTACTATTTCTTACTTAGGTCTACTTAACTTTGTATTTTTACATTATTATATTGATCAACATTAACACATAGTGTGTGTTAGGTTAGGTTAGTTGCAGAGTGTCCACAACTGTCCAGAATACACTGTACATAATAGACTCCAGACTTCAAGTGAAGATGAAATCTCTAGACGGCACCAGCGGCAATTCTGATGAACGGGTGGAACCCAAAGACCATCAAGATCTCTGTAAGTCACAGACTGAGTAAGTCTCCAGATAAACTCACACACATCAAAGTGTTTAAACATTACTTTTATCATTCATGACATAATATCATGTTACTGTTACCTACATGCCTTTATATGGGGAGAACCAAGCAACTTTGACCCAGTTATGATTTTGCTTTTAATAGAAAGGAATCCCTTACATTGTTGTATGTTAAATTACTTTCTGATCTGTTTGTGTTCATTATAACAGCCACAGGAAAGATACATTGTTTCAGATTGTTCCAGAGACTGATGACAGACCCTGGATGTAGCTCTGTCAGGTACACGTCTACCATTAGTGGACACTGGCATGAGTGGCATGAGTGCCTCTTTAGCTCCGGTGGGGCTTTGTGAATGTACTCTCTGTTGTTGTTTTTTTAAATTATTATCTTTGTAATGTATTGTCTTCTTACCCTGTGGGCCTTGAGCCTGTAATAAAGTTTATATATTGCTGTGCAGTGTGAGTGTCTGATTGCATGTGATCAGATAAAGACACAACAGAGGCCTTTTTTGCTCTGTCCTGTTATTTTACTATTTATAATGAATGTCACTAATACACTACAGGAGAAGGCAGATTTCTGTATGTATGTAATGTATTTATTTTTAATTGGACATGATAGAAGCAATGCATCCAAACTAATCATTGTAGTATTTAGGACCACAATAACAAGGAGTAGTCAGGACTTTATGTTATCATTCTAGCCGAGATGTGATTGTACATTTGTGCTGTTTACATTTTTGTCTCATAAATTATTATACTTGAACCTTGAACCAAACTAACCTGACATGATTTAACATAGGTGAATCCACTGAGCCTACTAAGTTTTATACTGTGTGATGTGGTGGACATTTCTGTAGATTACGAGTTGATTGGGCAATATCCATGTCTAGGCCACATATATTGTTATGTTAATATGGTTAACTACTTAGAAACTGGCACCCATTGGTCATTATCAATTGAATAGGCTGATATAATGCTCTATTTCCCATAGAGCAGCTACATAGTCTCAAATAGATAAAACAAATGATAATTGTCTGTTCTGTGAAAGATAAGAGTAGGCCTATGTTGTAACTGTCTGTCCAATGGCAGCGAGTTAGGTCATGTTTTGTGTTCCTTTAACTTAACTCTTTAAATTAGCTTGGCTCTCTTTTTAACTCATGAATGCAAAAGCAGTCTTCTAAAGTAACCATAACAATGAATTTGCCTTTTAAATCATGTTAAACCACAAAGCAATAAAACACTTAGCTTCAACTCAAAATAGTAACCTTGACTTAATGTCTAGTGAACAAATGGACTCTTTAGCTACAAGAAAAGGCACACAATAACTCCACACAACTGAGTTTTATATAGAAATAAATATTTATAGAAAATGTAAACAGTAAGTATAAATAAATAGATGGATAGATGGATAGATGGATAGATAGATAGATAGATAGATAGAGTCACTTAATGACAATTATAATAATTTGTGAGCCTACACACTCACACACAGACCCTAAAAGCCAGCAAAATGAAATACTACCTAAGTTAACCTTAACTTGTGTCAGACTTGAATTCAAATGCAAGAGCAGCTTTATATAAATGTAGTAGTAGTAGTGTTATGAGAGGGAAGGTGATGTTTGTTCAGACTAGCAGGGACTTAGGTGGGACAGTTAACAAAGCATTATCCAGTTTCTGTCTATTGTTGATCCCTCCCCCCACCACCACCCTGATTGGTCCGTCAGAGTCATTTTGAGTATTTAACATAGCCCTGTTTTAGCTCCATGACACAGTCATGACACAGTTCCATGTGTGCAAGTTCCTGATGCTGAACTCTCTTCTGGACTAAAGGTGAAGTATAAATAAATAGATGGATAGATAGATGGATAGATGGATAGATAGATAGATAGATAGATAGATAGATAGATAGATAGATAGTAGGTTGATGCACCAATTGATGCAGGTTAGAGTTGTCCTATCTAGAAAAGAAGGTAACGTTTGAATTCCCCATCAAAAAATACATACAATAGACATCCAATTTGTTTTTGAGATGGATAGGGTACAATTGGCAATTATAAAATACCAATTGATGCAGGTTAGAGTTGTCCTATTCCAAAAAGAAGGTAATATTTGAATTCTCCATCAAAAAATACATACAATAGACATCCAATTTGTTTTTGAGATGGATAGGGTACAATTGGCAATTATAAAATACCAATTGATGCAGGTTAGAGTTGTCCTATTCCAAAAAGAAGGTAATATTTGAATTCTCCATCAAAAAATACATACAATAGACATCCAATTTGTTTTTCAGATGGATAGGGTACAATTGGCAATTATAAAATACCAATTGATGCAGGTTAGAGTTGTCCTATGCAAAAAAGAAGGTCATATTTGAATTCTCCATCAAAAAATACATACAATAGACACCTTTTTTTTCATTTTTCGCTGCCTTTTTTTCGCGGCCTCGTCCATGGACTCGTCCACGGCCGGCCGTTTGCGTCCACGTCCGCGGCCTCGTCCACGGCCGCGTCCCCGGCCGTCTGCGTCCACGGCCGCGTCCACGGCCGCGTCCACGGCAGGGACGGCCGGCCGTTTGCGTCCGTGGACGCGGCCTCGCGTCCACGGACGTTTTTTTCGCGTCCGCGTCCACGGCCGCGTCCATGGACGTGGACGCGGCGGCCAGCGGCTGTCTCTCGCTTGTAGATCGGCTATTTCCACTACTTGAAATATTTATGATTAAATATGACCTATTTTGGCCAAAGCTAATTTATATATTCCTTCCTATGTTCAAAGGAAAAAGAAAAGTAAATTGTTGTGCAATTATTTGTATGACAATCAATGATCAAGTGAAATGTCATGATGGTGACATTGATCTACAGTAGCCGCAAATTGCAACACTAGATTTTATTTTAATCGGATGAATCTAGGGTTGCAATACCTCCCATAGGCAGCCAATGCATCAAAACGTTTTTTTTTGTTGTTTTTTTTGCTATCTGATTGTATTAAACGACTTCAAACTCACCAATATCGTGGCTCTATGGAAAGCTTGGAATTTACCCTTGCTATCTGCAAAGTGTTTGTTTCTGAAAAATCCACTGTAGAATTGTCATGATTTCTTTTCAGAGCCGTCTTCAGAGTGAACCTTTTCCCACATTGGTGACAGCAGTAAGGTCTCTCTCAAGTGTGAATCTTCTTGTGTTGTACGAGGCTAGATTTTACAGTGAAACGTTTGCCACAGTGTTCACAGCAGTAAGGCTTTTCTTCGGTGTGAAATCTCTGGTGTACTTTCAGAGCAGCCATTAAACTGAACTTTTCCCCACATTGGACACAGCTGTATGGTTTCTCTCCTGTGTGAATTCGTTCATGTATTTTGAGATAAGACAATCGAGTAAAGCTTTTCCCACACTGGTCACAGCAATAGGGCTTCTCTCTAGTGTGAATTCTCTGGTGTTCTTTTAAAATCCCCTTTTGAACAGCCAATGCATCAAAACGTTTTTTTTTGTTGTTTTTTTTGCTATCTGATTGTATTAAACGACTTCAAACTCACCAATATCGTGGCTCTATGGAAAGCTTGGAATTTACCCTTGCTATCTGCAAAGTGTTTGTTTCTGAAAAATCCACTGTAGAATTGTCATGATTTCTTTTCTGTCAAGAAATCCGAGCAGACATGGTTTATTTTCAGTGTTGAACTTCGGAAGCGCTCGTCTTCTATTACGCAGCGTCCCGCTGCCTCCTGCATTATGAGACATTTAGAACTAGGTGGTACACAGGACCGCTTAGTGATTCCCACAAGCGCTTCCAATCTCCAGCACTTAGAAAAAATAATCACCTGAAACCAATTTCTTGATAGAAAGTAGCTCCTAACATTTCTACGGTGGATTTTTCAGAAACAAACACTTTGCAGATAGCAAGAGTAAATTCCAAGCTTTCCATAGAGCCAAGATATTGGTGAGTTTGAAGTCGTTTAATACAATCAGATAGCTAAAAAGAAAAAAAAAAATGTTTTGATGCATTGGCTGCCTATGGGAGGTATTGCAACCCTAGATTAATCCGATTAAAATAAAATCTAGTGTTGCAATTTGTGGCTAGATCTACAGTAGGATCTGATCCTTAAACTCCTTACTATTTATTGGTTGATTGTAACCGTTGTAAACACTCAGCTGTTTTTCTCTCTTCACTCTTCTACCACTCAGGTTGAAGAGTGCATCACTGAACCCAGACAAGATTGAGCTTCTCCTCTTCTCAGGTAAGTCCTGCCCCATGCAGGATCTCACTGTTTCCATCTCTGGTGACTTCGGTTCCAACAGCCAGGAGCCTTGGTGTTGTCCTGGACAGTCATTCATTCATTCAGAGCCTTGGTGTTGTCCTGGACAGTCAGCTCTCACTCAAGGCACACATCACAGAGGCCACTCGATCCTGTAGGTTTACACTCTATATCAAGGCTCCCCTAACTTTTCAGACTGTGACCCTCAAATAATCACATTTAAACTGGGGACCCCCCACCCTGACAAGCACTTGGAATTGTAGGCATTACATTTAGTTTGACGCGGTTCCACATATAAATATTGTGAAAATAGACGATCTACAAGCTCACTTGTATTATGCCAGTTGATAACTTGTGGTGGAGCCTTCGTCCTACTCCTCCCACCTAATACTCCACGCTGACAGGTGCCGCCCCCCCCCCCCCCCCCCCCCAATCATCCTGTAGGAGTACATGCAGTGACCATTGTCACCCTCCTCCCCGCCCGGCTTCTCTCCCTCGAACACAGGCCAATTGTGTTCATGCAGACGGATGCACCACAGTGGATTCTAACCCACAACCTCTGCGGTGTTGGATGGTTGCCTTTTTCTATGTAATATTTGGCCAATTTGGTATTTAAAAGGCCTTAAAAGTCATTACATTTATACTTAAGTAATGTGCAGATACCACTGTATACACTTTGTATGTTGTTTTGTTTACTGTTGAGTGTGAAAACAACATTTGGGGGTCCGGCTAGGGGTCCCGACGCCCAGTTTGCGAACAACTGCTCAGTAACGTTGTTGTTGTTGTTGTTCAGACCCTTCCTCACCCAGGAGTCAGCCCAGCTGACCAGCTCCTTATCCTGACCCCAGTCTTATCAAAACTACTGCTAGTGTAACTCTCTCCTCACTGGCCCTCCCAGCATGTTTGTGCACTGAAACCCCAGCAAATGCAGCAGGCCTGGTCTCCAACCAGACAAGGTTTTCACTCTGGTACAACATCCGGGACAACGCTCCACATGTCCCAGACTCTTCTTTCTCCCTTCTGGCTCACAAACTGTGGAACTACAGTAACTCCCCATTGCAGAATCACTCATCATGACTAGGGATGGGACGATAAGCAATATGACTGTTTATCGTGATAAAAAAACACTCACAATAATCATGTTGTGGAGATTTAATTTATTGTGATATCATTCTCATGCACTGGGATCAATTTACCTTTTATTTGCCGAGCTGCACATCTGGTACCATTTAAACCCTCTAGAAATGGTAAAAGGTACTTATAATATATGTACTTGATACAGTTTTTTTTTCACTCAGTCTCTATCAAATGTCTTTGCCCAAAAATCACCGATGTACAAGCTCACAACGCTTTGCATTGGGACGCGTTGCTGCTATTTTTTGGCTCCACCCCAGGATAATGGATTTTGATTATCCCGATAATATCGTAAATCGTGATATGAAATTTTCATATCGTCCCATCACTACTCATGACTCTGTCGTGATCTGAAGACTCACCTCTTCAGACTCAGCCTCAACCTTTAACACTTCACTCTCCCCGTAACCCTTCACTCAGTGTTTCCACCATAACAGCTGACATTAGTGACTACAGAGTGGGCTGTGGCTGCTAATACCAAATTGTCAAATAATATATGAAAGAGGCAAACATTTTGAAAATGGACGATCTACAAGCTCACAACCCCTCTCAGCATTTTGAACTTGTATTTTCACAATATTCTAAATGACATGCCTAAATTACATGCCTCAACTCCTACAATTCCAAGTGCTTCAACAAGGGAGTTCAAATATGATTATTTTGGGTGTCATGGCCTGGAAAGGTTGACAACCACTGGACTAACTCACAAGCCTGCATGGAGGAGAAGAGAGAGTCTCCCTTCCATTATGGGGCTCGATTGGGATGTGAAAACATAGACACTAGGGGGTGCTAGAGCACCTGCCTTTTTGCCTGCCTGGATCAATGTGCCATTTTTATAAAGTTTGTTTTTTGTACAGTGGACCCTAACTGGACCCCAACTGGTTTACTAGATCACATGACCAGTTACCATGGAGACAGGAATGAAGACATAGGCTACCACAGGAATAAGAATGTCAAAAAGGAGAAACATGTTATTTTTTAGTATAATTCAGTTTAATGCATTTAACAAGTTGACTTGAAATGAATCTATATGCAGGCAGTATTTATATCTCAAGATGTACTGAAGTACATAGCTTCGTTGGTACTTACAGAAAGGCCAATAAACAACATACTGAATATTCATGAATAATATAACAGTCTTTGGGCTGTATTTTGATTGTCTTAAGTACCAGCTGTTATGCCTTAACTTAAAGGCCTGTTCATACTGTCTCCGTCCACCAAACATTTCGTCGGAGAGTTCAGACTTTCCGACGTGCAGCTTTCCGAACTCTAATTCGGGGTAATGCTTTTCAGAAGATGTTAGTGACGTCATTTTGTAGTTGAACCGGACCTTTCCTATGAATAGTTCAGTGGTCGGAGACAGTATGGACAGGCCTTTAAGTTAAGGCATAAGAGCTGGTACTTATTAAGACAATCAAAATAGAGCCCTAAATGTCATATGAATCAGGAACTCCAGTCAACATAGGGTTTAAGAGATTAAAACAGTAATGTCTGTCTATCGGTAGTTCTCAAAGTGGTCCTTGTGGGGGTTCCAGGGGGTCCCCAGCTAAATGAGTTAATATCACATCAAAATCACTTTAACCACTTTAATCCTGTATGTTATACTTTGGCTTAAAAATGCCATACATTTTTCCCCATATTGTATTATCAGTTATGGTAAATGGTGCATTTATGTAGTGAATATATGCAAAGTGCTTTACATACATTAAGCCACCGATAGTGGAGGAAACCATGCAAGGCACCAACCTGCTCATCAGGAGCAGTTAGGGGTTCAGAGTCTTGCTCAAGGACTCTTCAACAATCCGTGCCACGTTGTAGGGCTTGTAGATCAGGCTTCTGGGCGTGTACTTTGACTTGGAAAAGCAAAGCGAGATGTGTCGTTTGCTGTGCTGTTCCCAGTCTGTATGACTGGTATCGATTATTGTCTCCACCAGCCGAAGGCATGGGGGAGAGTATGTTTTCCCATCCGTCCGTCCGTGCGTCCGTCCGTGCGTGCGTCCTCGCAGTTTGTGAGCACCTAATCTCAGTCGCCGTTGGCCCGGACGCTGCCAAAGTGAGCGCACACACTCCCTGGATGTCAATCTAGAACCTCTGCCCTAAATTTTTCAAATGGGCCTTTTCTAGCGCCACCTAGTGGCCGATGTTCGCAAAACACATTTCTGTGCACTACTCTTACAGATTTTGTCCAAAAATCCTACAAATCGGTAGACAGTATCTCGACGGTCATATGATGGACACAGATCTGTCCGATTTAGCATATTCCATCCTGATTGGCTAAGGTTGGCTTCCAAACCGTCCGTCCGTCCGTGCGTGCGTGCGTGCGTGCGTGCGTCCTCGCAGTTTGTGAGCACCTAATCTCAGTCGCCGTTGGCCCGGACGCTGCCAAAGTGAGCACACACACTCCCTGGATGTCAATCTAGAACCTCTGCCCTACATTTTTCAAATGGGCCTTTTCTAGCGCCACCTAGTGGCCGATGTTCGCAAAACACATTTCTGTGCACTACTCTTACAGATTTTGTCCAAAAATCCTACAAATCGGTAGACAGTATCTCGACAGTCATGTGATCGACACGGATCTGTCCGATTTAGCATATTCCATCCTGATTGGCTAAGGTTGGCTTCCAAACCGTCCGTCCGTGCGTGCGAGCGTGCGTGCGTCCTCGCAGTTTGTGAGCACCTAATCTCAGTCGCCGTTGGCCCGGACGCTGCCAAAGTGAGCACACACACTCCCTGGATGTCAATCTAGAACCTCTGCCCTACATTTTTCAAATGGGCCTTTTCTAGCGCCACCTAGTGGCCGATGTTTGCAAAACACATTTCTGTGCACTACTCTTACAGATTTTGTCCAAAAATCATACAAATCGGTAGACAGTATCTCGACAGTCATGTGATCGACACGGATCTGTCCGATTTAGCATATTCCTTCCTGATCGGCAAATTTTGGCTTCCAAAGTTTGCAGGATTTGGACGTTTTGAAAAAAATGCCTCAAATCCCAAACGCAAAGTGCAATTATCATGAAATCGCGCACACACAATATTTCATATTCCATCCTAATTGGCTAATATTGGCTTCCAAAGTTTGCAGGATTGCTCAGTTTTTGGAACACAATGCCTCAAATCATGCATGCAGTGTCCGATTGCCATGAAAGGTTTAAGGTGAAGAACATATGCCAGCCTTTTTACATTGGCCTATTATACAGTAGCACCATCAGGACGCATGGCCTGGTGGAGACCTGTGCTCGGAAGAGCACTGCTTCTAGTTTCTGCTGTTTCTGTTTGATATGAAGCAAACCCGCTACCTGAGTTTTAATGGACGGACAGACGGTATGAAAATGTGTGTGTGCGTGTGCTTGCTTGCGTGCGTGTGCGTGCGTGCGTGCGAGTGAGTGAGAGAGAGATGGAGAGAGAGAAAAAGAGAGATCTGTCGCTCAGCGGCTCAGATTCTAAGCTCAGATCAGCGGTTCTCGGTACCATTAGACCCTGTTTCTTGCGTCTGAAACAGCGCTGTCTTTCTCTCGGTCCCCCGCTGATGTTCCATAACAGTATAGCGATCCAGAAAAATATCAAACATTTTTGAAAAGAGTCGGCTGGTCCCGACCGTCTTGCGCGCCACTCGGCTGGGCTCAGAGTGGATCTGTGAACCCTCACACTAGACGAAACCTATGCCTGATAGTCGGGCATGCAGACCGATTTTCGGGGGGGTAATTAAATGCCCAGATTGTCGGCTAGTCTGCAGCCAGCTTTAGTCATACTTCTGAGCTTTTTATCTTTTGGTCATCAGTTTAGAGTGTGGGAAGAAAGTAGTTTGATTGGTTGATTGATTGAATACTTTATAAGCAGTTTGCATAAATGAAAAGCACATGACAGTACAGTTCAGATACATTACAACAAGGTCTACTTATAGGATTTAAACCCAAGAAAGCACTATTGTTTACACTGGGGTCCGTTACTCAATTAATAAAAACATTAAATGACAAATAAACACTCTACTAAGCAAAATACATCATATAACAGTCAGGCATCAGAAATAATACACAATAAAGAGGGGGGGGGGGGGGGGGTTATGGGTAGGCTTAGGCCTTGCGAGTTGCAGCGCAGCCACCTGTAAGTAATTTTTCTGAGCGGTTTTAAAGGAAAGTAGGGATTTATGCTCCTTTAAGGCCGTCGGTAGGGCATAGGCAGGAGAATTAATTTAACCCTTTGTGGGAGTCGGACGTTGGACGTGATTAGTAGAGCTGCCTCTTGCATTGTGGACAAGTGATGTGCGTATCGATATTTATATCGATATATATCGATATGTAACCTGAGGACTAGTTTGGTATCGATACTTTAAAAGAGTATTAATATAATAATGTTTTTCTTTTCTTTAAAAACACCTGCTGTGAGGGAGATCCGTCACTCAGAGGCAGAAGGGAGGAGTCTCCCCTTCTTGGCTTTCAGGCTTTGACGGTGCCGTGTGCAAAGGCGAGACGATCTACAAGTCCACAATGCGTCATTGATGCAACACATTGTGGGCTTGTAGATTATGTGGTTTGCCACGCGACACCGCTATACAACGAAGAATAAATCAACTGCATCACTGCCTGCCTGCCTGTGGCTTCACTGATCCCACCGCAGACACACACAAGTGGTGTCCATTTTGACATGCACTTGACTTGAGTAAAACTCCCCCCATGTCACATTTCTCTTGTTGTAGTTGTAGCCTATACCTTACAAAGAAAAACAAATGATGTTGTTAATGTGCAACATTGTTTTCTCACTCAACAGAAAACAAACCAACATAACGTTTAAAGGGCCATTTCACCTCTGGGACAACACAATCTTATTTTATTGTTGTTTGGGACACGATCAACACAATCCTGAGTTATTCTTTGTGTTCAATCTGTCTTTTGAGATATTTTAGTATTTCAGCATATACAAGTGATGCGTTTTCACTGATGATGCAAAATGCATCACTAGTCATGCTGAAATACTAAAATATCTAATAGATGGTATACCCTATGCACATTTCTAAAGTGACAATTTATGGACTTTTTAATAGGCAGAAATTGTGAAAATAGCAGATCTACATGCTCACAACGCCCCGCAACGCGAGCCGCTGTGAGCATGTAGATCTGCTATTTTCACAATAGAACCGTGTTATACTGTAAAATGTAATGCCTACAAAATGTAATGCCTCAAGGTTTAGTGCTCGTTAGGGTGGGGGGTCATTTTGGAGGTCACAGACTGAAAAAGGTTGAGGACCTCCTCTTGTCAAATAAAAGATAACTCCCAGATTCCTTTACAGTGTCACTGGAGGCCTATATCTAAAAGTCAACTGATCTTAATGTCCCAATCTGTCCCATACTCATCACAGTATCAGCAGACGTTAGTGCAATGTGGTTAAATTCATCACCATGCTTTTCTGTGACCGATTCTGATGTTTTGGATACAGCTTATTTTTTTTTGTTGTTAATTATAAGGATCTCACCAATTAATTACACATTCAGTTGAGATTCAGCTTAGGTTTTTGAATGACAAGCTCATTACATTTTATAGGTCAGTTTTTCCTCTCAAGAAATTGACACAATTATCTTTTCTCAAATTCATTTGATCCCAAGTAATCTTTTCTACACATGTTCTAATTGTTTTTGTCTTCATTCACTGCTTTTTTCTGTTAATATCTTTGCTGATATCAATTTCAAGTATATAAACATACTATAAACAGAGGCCGAAGCACCCTGGTGGTAGTAGTAGTAAATCAACATCATTTAAGTGTTGGTTGTGTGTATGTTAGTGAGGAATGAAGGAGGAAGGATGTGGTAGAAGTGTGTGCGTGTGCGTGCGTGTGTGTGCGTGCGTGCGTGCGTGCGAGTGAGTGAGAGATGGAGAGAGTGAGAGAGAGATGGAGAGAGATGGAGAGAGAGAAAAAGAGAGATCTGTCGCTCAGCGGCTCAGATACTAAGCTCAGATCAGCGGCTGTCGGTACCAATAGACCCCGTTTCTTGTGTCTGAAACAGCGCCGTCTTTCTCTTGGTCCCTCGCTGATGTTCCATAACAGTATAGCGATCCAGAAAAATATCAAACATTTTTGAAAAGAGTCGGGCTGGCCCCGACCGTCTTGCGAGCCACTCGGCTGGGCTCAGAGTGGATCTGTGAACCCTCACACTAGACGAAACGTATGCCTGATAGTCGGGCCTGTTTCAGACGCAGGCAGCCCAATTTTCGGGGGGGTAATTAAATGCCCTGATTGTCGGCTAGTCTGCAGCCAGCTTTAGTCATACTTCTGAGTTTTTTATCTTTTGGTCATCAGTTGAGAGTGTGGGAAAAAAGTAGTTTGATTGGTTGATTGATTGAATACTTTATAAGCAGTTTGCATAAATGAAAAGCACATGACAGTACAGTTCAGATACATTACAACAAGGTCTACTTATAGGATTTAAACCCAAGAAAGCAATATTGTTTTCATGCGTATCGATATTTATATCGATATATATCGATATGTAACCTGAGGACTAATTTGGTATCGATATTTAAAAAAAGTATTAATATAATAATGTTTTTCTTTTCTTTAAAAACACCTGCTGTGAGGGAGAGCCGTCACTCAGAGGCAGAAGGGAGGAGTCTCCCCTCTTGGCTTTCAGGCTTTGACGGTGCCGTGTGCAAAGGCGAGCCGATCTACAAGTCCACAATGCGTCATTGATGCAACACATTGTGGGCTTGTAGATTATGTGGTTTGCCACGCGACACCGCTATACAACGAAGAATAAATCAACTGCATCACTGCCTGCCTGTGGCTTCACTGATCCCACCGCAGACACACACAAGTGGTGCCTCGGAGAGTCCATTTTGACTCTTGACTTGAGTAAAACACCCCCCATGTCACATTTCTCTGTTGTAGTTGTAGCCTACACCTTTAAAAAAAAAAAAAAGATCCATTGATTTGATTATAATTACCCGTTTCATGTCATTGTGATGACATGAAACGGGTATGATCATATCACTAGTACATGCTGAAATACTAAAATATCTAAAAACACAGATTGAACACAAAAAATAACTTTGTGTTGATCGTGTCCCAAACAACAATAAAATAAGATCGGGTTGTCCCAGAGGTGAAATGGCCCTTTAAGTAGATACCCTATGCACATTTCTAAAGTGACAATTTATGGACTTTTTAATAGGCAGAAATTGTGAAAATAGCAGATCTACATGCTCACAACGCCCCGCAACGCGAGCCGCTGTGAGCATGTAGATCTGCTATTTTCACAATAGAACCGTGTTATACTGTAAAATGTAATGCCTACAAAATGTAATGCCTCAACTCTTAGTGCTCGTTAGGGTGGGGGGTCATTTTGGAGGTCACAGACTGAAAAAGGTTGAGGACCTCCTCTTGTCAAATAAAAGATAACTCCCAGATTCCTTTACAGTGTCACTGGAGGCCTATATCTAAAAGTCAACTGATCTTAATGTCCCAATCTGTCCCATACTCATCACAGTATCAGCAGACGTTAGTGCAAGGTGGTTAAATTCATCACCATGCTTTTCTGTGACCGATTCTGATGTTTTGGATACAGCTTTTTTTTTTTTTGTGAATTAAGGATCTTACCAATTAATTATACATTCAGTTGAGATTCAGCTTAGGTTTTTGAATGACAAGCTCATTACATTTTATAGGTCAGTTTTTCCTCTCAAGAAATTGACACAATTATATTTTCTCAAATTCAATTTGATCCCAAGTAATCTTTTCTACACGTGTTCTAATAAACCCTTTTGCAAATCCCGCCCCATTCTGCCCTGTTACTATGATGGGACATTAACCCTGGGCAGATTGTTTTTATAGTGGAAGTGGATGGGATTTTTTTCCCCCTTCATAGCCTCATTACAGCTATATAAAGTACCAAAGGAAAAACACCTAGGTGATATTAATAAAAAGGGAAGACAAAGGTACAGTAGTTACATTGCAAAACATGGGATTTACCCGAAAATATATGTTTTAATTTGTTTAATCCCAGTGGGACAGAATCCTCTTTGCAGATTCTTTTATAGTGGTAGTGGATGCGATTTTTTTTCCCTTCATAGCCTCATTACAGCTATATAAAGTACCACAAAAAACACATCTACGTGATATTAATAAAAAGGGAAGAAAAAGGTACAGTAATTACATAGCAAAACAGTAGTTTTCCCCCGAAAAATAAATGTTTTAATTAGTTTAATCCTCTGGATCAGAGATAGAAAGAGAAGCGCATTGCATCTTGGGTACTAGGAAGAGGACAGAGAGAATGTTTCTCCTCACATAATAGGCTGGCTTTTCGTAATTCTGCCCATTTAAATTATATGTACCCAATCGTGACTCTTAGACCATTGATAAGGTACATGTGAACTAGTTTGTTGAAGCTTATTCGTTATGATGAGCGAGATCGCTTGACGCTTGCCGTCGCTATCACCGTACCGGCCGATCTCCGTGTCGCGCAGTGCGGACAGTTTTTGAAAGCCTGAAGCAACATTCTCCACTGCACAAACTCCACCCCCGATAGCAAAAAGTGAATGATTTTTTCTGGTTGGCCAGTCAGGGAGTCTCAGGGACCAATCAGAAGGCTGACAAACGGTCTATTGTTTTTGTCTTTATTCACTGCTTTTTTTCTGTTTTTCTCAAGTATATAAACATACTATAAACAGAGGCCGAAGCACCCCAGTGGTAGTAGTGGTAAATCAACATAATTTAAGTGTTGGTTGTGTGTATGTTAGTGAGGAATGAAGGAGGAAGGATGTGGTATATCATAGATCATGTTGAGACACAATGGCAGTTGCAGGGTTGCTTGGGTAAAGTCCCCACATGCAGAGTACAAATGCACCGTGGTGCATCCGGCTTTGTCAAATGTCACACAGTGGTGGAAAAAATTACTATTTTTGGAGCGGTGAAAGCGCTCCCAATAGACAGGTATGTCTGTGGCTGGCTGGCTGGCTGGCTGGCTGGGTATGTCTGTAGCCTGGCAATACCTTGTGTGGCCACACAAGTTAAAGGAGGGGCGCTGTTGTGCAGGCAGGCAGGCAGGCAGGCAGGCACGCACACACACACACACACACACACACACACACACACACACACACACACACACTCACCGCTCCACTTCGAACCGAGGTTTGATTTTTTTTTACTTAAGTGAAAGTATCAATACTGCAATATAGAAATATTCTGTTACAAGTAAAAGTCAGAAATTCAAAATGTACAAAGTTGAGTAAAAGTATGAAAGTACTAGCATCAATATTATGAACTTAAAGTACCAAAAGTAAAAGTACAAAATGTTTGAAAATAGCAGATCTACAAGCTCACAGCGTTGTGAGCTATATAGACCTTATATATGTGTGTGTGTGTGTGTGTGTGTGTGTGTGTGTGTGTGTGTGTGTGTGTGTGTGTGTGTGTGTGTGTGTGTGTGTGTGTGCGTGTGTGTGTGTGTGTCTAAACACACTGGCACTGTGGCACATGCAGCCCTATAGCTACAATATGAACACACTGGCACTGTGGCACATGCTGCCCTATAGCTACAATATGAACACACTGGCACTGTGGCACATGCTGCCTTAAAGCTACAATATGAACACACTGGCACTGTGGCACATGCAGCTTTATAGCTACAATATGTACACACTGGCACTGTGGCACATGCTGCCTTATAGCTACAATATGAACACACTGGCACTGTGGCACATGCAGCCCTATAGCTACAATATGAACACACTGGCACTGTGGCACATGCTGCCCTATAGCTACAATATGAACACACTGGCACTGTGGCACATGCTGCTATAGCTACAATATGAACACACTGGCACTGTGGCACATGCTGCTATAGCTACAATATGAACACACTGGCACTGTGGCACATGCTGCTATAGCAACAATATGTACACACTGGCACTGTGGCACATGCTGCTATAGCAACAATATGTACACACTGGCACTGTGGCACATGCTGCTATAGCTACAATATGAACACACTGGCACTGTGGCACATGCTGCTATAGCAACAATATGTACACACTGGCACTGTGGCACATGCTGCTATAGCTACAATATGTACACACTGGCACTGTGGCACATGCAGCCTTATAGCTACAATATGAACACACTGGCACTGTGGCACATGCTGCCTTATAGCTACAATATGTACACACTGGCACTGTGGCACATGCTGCCCTATAGCTACAATATGTACACACTGGCACTGTGGCACATGCTGCTATAGCTACAATATGAACACACTGGCACTGTGGCACATGCTGCTATAGCTACAATATGAACACACTGGCACTGTGGCACATGCTGCTATAGCTACAATATGTACACGCTGGCACTGTGGCACATGCTGCTATAGCTACAATATGAACACACTGGCATTGTGGCACATGCAGCCTTATAGGTACAATATGTACACACTGGCACTGTGGCACATGCTGCCCTATGGCTACAATATGTACACACTGGAACTGTGGCACATGCAGCCCTATAGCTACAATATGAACACACTGGCACAGTGGCACATGCAGCCCTATAGCTACAATATGAACACACTGGCACAGTGGCACATGCAGCCCTATAAAGCTACAATATATACACACTGGCACTGTGGCACATGCAGCCTTATAGCTACAATATGAACACACTGGCACTGTGGCACATGCTGCCTTATAGCTACAATATGAACACACTGGCACTGTGGCACATGCAGCCTTATAGCTACAATATGAACACACTGGCACTGTGGCACATGCTGCTATAGCTACAATATGAACACACTGGCACTGCGGCACATGCTGCTATAGCTACAATATGTACACACTGGCACTGTGGCACATGCTGCTATAGCTACAATATGTACACACTGGCACTGTGGCACATGCTGCTATAGCTACAATATGTACACACTGGCACTGTGGCACATGCTGCCTTCTGGCTACAATATGATGACATTGGCACTGTGGCACATGCAGCCTTATAGCTACAATATGTACACACTGGCACTGTGGCACATGCTGCCCTATAGCTACAATATGAGCACACTGGCACTGTGGCACATGCTGCCTTATAGCTACAATATGTACACACTGGCACTGTGGCACATGCTGCCCTATAGCTACAATATGAGCACACTGGCACTGTGGCACATGCAGCCCTATAGCTACAATATGTAGGCTACACACTGGCACTGTGGCACATGCTGCCTTATAGCTACAATATGAGCACACTGGCACTGTGGCACATGCTGCCTTATAGCTACAATATGTACACACTGGCACTGTGGCACATGCTGCCTTATAGCTACAATATGAACACACTGGCACTGTGGCACATGCTGCTATAGCTACAATATGAACACACTGGCACTGTGGCACATGCTGCCTTATAGCTACAATATGTACACACTGGTACTGTGGCACATGCTGCTATAGCTACAGTATGTACACACTGGCACTGTGGCACATGCTGCTATAGCTACAATATGTACACACTGGCACTGTGGCACATGCTGCCTTATAGCTACAATATGTACACACTGGCACTGTGGCACATGCATGCAGCATTATAGGTGTACACACTGGAACTGTGGCACATGCTGCCTTATACTGTAGCTGCTACAATATGTACACACTGGCACACTGTGGCAAATCAGCCTTATAGCTATATGTACTGGTACTGTGGCCATCGTGAATCGCACGTTGATGTAATCATTCAAATAGATGAGGCAAGTGTCTGTGGAATGGGACTCTCTGAAGCCAGAACTCCCTTTGAGATGGAACTAAGAATTGAAATTGATCAAGTTTACTGCCTTTTTGCCAGACCCATGAAATGGGTAGGCCTACATAAGCAAATGTCGGTCTGTCCGGGTTTTCTATATAAAGGGTATATATGATGATGACATGATGATGACATGCCTACAAAAGGCATGATGTCATAAATGATGATGACAGACAGGGGGTCTGGCACAACCAGGTTGACCTGGTCTAGTTTTTTGCAGGGAGATTACTTTGTCTATTTCAAGTCCTGGGGTACTTAAAATGTATGTTAATATGGCACACTGACTATCTAGAAATAAAAACATGGCATTTAATTTCAAAAATATTGCTGACCCCTGCTATAATCATCACAGTATCAGCAGATGGGGGCGGCATAGCTCAGGGGTAGAGAAACCGTTATTAGAGCACGAAGGGTTCCCGAAGGGTTCCCAGTTTGAATCCGGGCTCCCCCTGAGTTAATGTCGAAGAGTCCTTGGGAAAGACTCTGAACCCCTAATTGCCCTAATCCCGGTGAGCAGGTTGGTGCCTTGCACGGTTTCCTCCGCCACCGGTGTATGAATGTGTGCGTGAATGGGTGAATGTAATGCACAATATATGTGAAGCGCTTTGGATAAAAGCGCTATATAAATGCACCATTTACCAGACGTTAGTGTATTTCTGATGTTCCGATTTGAATCATGTCCCATTTATTGTAACTGGATACAGCTTTTTTGTGTAAATTATAAGGAATCTCACCAATTCATTATAAATTCACTTGAGATTCAGTAATGACAAGCTCAAAATTATCTTCTCAAATTCATCTGATCCCAGGTAAAGTAATCTTATCTATAAGATTTCTCAATTCTTTATTCTCTGCTTTTTGCTGTTAATATCTTTGCTGAATATCAATTTCAAGTATGTAAACATACTATGCTTAAACAGGCTGAAGCACCCTGGTGGTAGTAGTAGTAAATCAACATCATTTAAGTGTTGGTTGTGTGTATGTTAGTGGGGAATGAAGGAGGAAGGATGTGGTAGAATATCATAGATCATGTTGAGCACAAAATGGCAGTTGCTCGGTTGCTCAGGTAGAGGCCCCACATGCAGGGTTCAAATCCACCGTGGTGCATCCGGCTTTGTCGAACGTACACAATTTGGTGCAGTCTTACTCTTCACTGGCGAGCAGGAAGAGACAAGATGGCGGGTCGTTCGGGCTCACATTTATTCTTCCAAGTCACTCTGTGGACTCTGAAGTCATGGATGGTGATTTATCTCTACATGTCATGGACCGACTGTTACAGCGCTTCTGTCACAGGTAAAGTTAAGGTTATCAGCTCCTTTCTGAAACTCTCCCTCCGCTATAAACTTTTTTTACTTACAGGAGTCAGGACCCAAGCGTAGAACAAATTCAGAGGATGAGGCGTACACAGGGTAGCTCACATGCAAGGTGATTTATTCACCAAAACGTACTTACTTACTTTTACGAACAAACAAGGAACTGAAAATACAATTAAGGGCATATAAATAGAATAGACACTCCCAGTGTCTAGGCTAGTAGGCTGGGGGACTAAGTGAACACAGGTGGAGGAAAACAATCACAGTGAAGCGAGACAAGACAGGAAACAAATACTATAAGTAAAGACAGGAAATACTAGGACTATTACTACAAAATAAGATATAGGCATGTAAAGCCAAACCTAACAAGGAAATAAGGAATGCAACATTACTTCAGAATACAAGGACACAAAGGCAGCTGGCTCAGATCATACTGGCCCAATTCCAATCCGTTGATTTGCTGACTCACTGACTTAGCCAAAGTCAACGTGCGCGACTGCGCGTTCACGTTGTGGCTTAAGGACTTGAGGGTTGTGATAGATATGATTTAAGCATGTTTGTATTTCGTTCATATTAATATGCAGTCTGTGTGCACGTAACTAAAATCTAAAGTCCTACAACAGCTGTAGCAGCTGTCACTATGTCCCATTGAGGTGTCAATGTCCGTCTGCGTGATGTTGATTGTAGACCAGTGGTCCTTTTACTTACTGTCAGATGAATGTGCTTTGATGAACAATCTCACCTATGTTCCTTGATCACGGGGTGTCATTTATTTAACTTCGTCTTCCTGTTTGAACAGCTGTATGTCTGCACTGCAGCCCCTGACATGTTTATTGGACATTGTATTTAAAGTGTAAATTGAAGTTAGTACTCAATGTTAGCCTGCTGTCTCCGCGAGGTGGTCAGGCCTTTTTGGCAGTCTCTACTGTACCCTGCATTTTTGGTTTTTATGCTGTATATGCTATCTTGGACTATGCTGTGATGCCTGCCTAAATAAATGCTGCAAGGAACGTCTACTTCATCATCTTCTCGGATTCTATTATTCTTTTATATTTTAGTTAAGGTTCTATACCGTAAATCACCAATTAGTAGCCCGGGCGTTTATTTCGCAAAATGGGGTCAGACCCCGGGCGCTTAAAAGAGACCAGGCGGCTATTGGTAACAGGCTTTTATTTATTTTGGCACTGGCCAGCACTGGGCCATTAATTGGTTACTTTTCTCAAACTATAAGGCTAACAATATGGCAAGGTTTATATTTTACCCCAATAAATTCATCCATAATGAAGGTCACATGCGTGTTTGCAGATGTACTGTAACTGTATGTGCAAAAGGGTGGATCTTAAATTACCTTTTTTTGATTTTCTTGAGTCTCACCCCCCAATTATGTTCCAATGTACAAAAAACTGCTTTGGTTAAAATTTGGTTGAATTTCAAGTATATTTAGAGGTAGCTCAATCAAGTCAAAGATTGTACATTTTATTGGTCAAAATCGAATTGCACTGCAGGCACATTTAAGTTATACATTACACATTATTCTTATACTAAGCACAGAAATTATATTTTTTAAGCTTACAAATCTAAACACAAATCTGATTACATGTTTGTCATATGTCAAACCAGAATTAATGTATTGTAGGAAATAGCAAAGCAAAGAATGACAATTTGCAATTTTTCATTTAACGTGCACAATGACATGTCTTTATTGCACACTCTTCAATCATACAACACACAACAAGCACACAGCCCCACTTCCTTGTTTACCCCCAAAACCCCCGAAAGTCACTGCAGTATAGCAATTCAGTAGTTACTGATCAATTAAAGTATGTTTTCGGCTATCGGGATACTTGTGCCGATAGTCCTGCACAATTTGCAGCAAGTATTGGAGTTGGGACTCATCTTTAGTAATGAGACCACAATATTCTTGTATTAGGGCAACCCCACGCTCTGCATGATCATTGACAACATTCATCGCCTTCACTACAGCCAGAGCTTCTTGGTAGTCCTCCCTGGGCTCCCACTCAAAGCACCTTGGAAAAAATCTTCAATGTTCTTCCTTGCAATTGTTCCAAGGTCAACAGTAATTCTCTTCATATGCCCCTGTTCACCATAAGTGATTGGAAAACTTTTGAGAAACAGCTTTAGACACCTCAGCATTTATTGATGAACCGGATACCTTGCTGCTCGAGGTATCCGGTTCAGAGCTCCAGGAGCTACCCATCATGCCCGTTGGATGGCAAAGGTTATTTATTGTATGAAGATCTGGATGTTTCATGGCCAATTCAAACTGGCCTTCAGGGAAGAAAAAGCATGCATGGATTTGTGCATTTTTGCAGTTTGCAATTATGTGAAGGCATGGATGATGGCACCTGTTGCTGTCAGCGTTCCACTAAATGACTTGGCAGCTGTTAAAATCGTTGCTGGAATATTCATCAATAAAGGCTGAGGTGTCTAAAGCTGCTTCTCAAAAGTTTTCCAATCACTTATGGTATTTGGCTCCAGAGATCGTCGGACTTGCATTGTTTGACAGTCAAGTGAGCGCGCAAACGAAGAGGCTGATGGTGAGAGCCATGAAAGATGGAAATGAAGATCATGAACAGGGGCATATGAAGATAATTACTGTTGACCTTGGAACAATTGGAAGAACATTGAAGTGCTTTTCAAAATGATGGATCTCCCAGATGACTTCCTTGACGTTGATCCCGATGAGTGTGAGCCCAGGGTAGACTACCAAGAAGCTCTGGCTGTAGTGAAGGCGATGAATGTTGTCAATGATCATGCAGAGCGTGGGGTTGCCCTAATACAAGAATATTGTGGTCTCATTATTAAAGATGAGTCCCAACTCCAATACTTGCTGCAAATTGTGCAGAACCATCGGCACACGTATCCTGATAGCCGTAAACAAACTTTAATTGATCAGTAACTACTGAATTGCTATACTGCAGTGACTTTCGGGGGTTTTGGGGGTAAACAAGGAAGTGGGGCTGTGTGCTTGTTGTGTGTTGTATGATTGAAGAGTGTGCAATAAAGACATATCATTGTGCACGTTAACCCTTAAGTGCTGTTCGGGTCATTTTGACCCGTTTTACATTTTCATTTGGAAAAAAAAGGTAGAAGTTAAAAATGTTTCCACCTGAAACTCACTGGCCTTAAAGATTCTTCTGAGATGAACATGTAAAAAATATATTTTTGCACTACACCCATGCTACACCCCCCTCATATTTTTTGAACCTTAAGTGCTGTTCGGGTCATTTTGACCCGGAAGCACAGAAATACACAGTATTATGCCAAAACACAGACACACAGTCACCCCCACTTCTAACACCCCCCTTCCGAAGCCCCATTCCGAACCCTCCCCCCCTTCCTATAAGCATGAGCAATATTGCCCAGTATTAAATGAAGTAGTTTTTTTTACATGGATTTCAGCTAAATCAGTAAAAACGCCTAGCTCTTTCAGTGTTTAATGTGATATAGCAAAGCAGAAATGCAAACATTTACCAAATATATCATATGAATTGTTTGGTATTGAGTCAAAGTCAATGTATCATGATGATTTGTTAAGTTAAAATTTAAATTAGTGTTGTTTTTTTTAAACCAAATATCCACCGGGTCAAAATGACCCGAACAGAACGAAGGTGTAGTGAATCTGAACAGAACTTAAGGGTTAAATGAAAAATAGCAATTTGTCATTCTTTGCTTTGCTATTTCCTACAATACATTAATTCTGGTTTGACATATGACAAACATGTAATCAGATTTGTGTTTAGATTTGTAAGCTTAAAAAATATAATTTCTGTGCTTAGTATAAGAATAATGTGTAATGTATAACTTAAATGTGCCTGCAGTGCAATTCGATTTTGACCAATAAAATGTACAATCTTTGACTTGATTGAGCTACCTCTAAATATGCTTGAAATTCAACCAAATTTTAACCAAAGCAGTTTTTTGTACATTGGAACATAATTGGGGGGTGAGACTCAAGAAAATCAAAAAAAGGTAATTTAAGATCCACCCTAGTGCAAATGTGCACCCATCTAATACAATTTCATGTTATGGCTGGACTTCTTTCCTCTTTATCACAGATACAAACAGTTCCTGTTTTTTAGGGATGTTCCTAGCGCATCATTTCACTAATGTGTACACAAACATTTTTGGAAACAAAAATAGACCTTTTCAATCCGAAAATTAATTGATTCATTTATTTATTGGAATTATATATAGCCCAAACTGAGCACATTTCAATCGATTAGGACAAATCTCGTTTGAAAATAATATCAAGAGTCTATTAAAGCCTTTTAAAAATGTTTATACTATTGGAATCTGCTCCAAAATAAGTCATTACATCAGCCAGCTAAAGACGCATCTAGGTTAAATACCAATTAACTCCAGCGCATCGCAGCTGGACAGACTCTGGACTATTCTGAAGCATATGCAGTGACCAGCTCAGCACTCCTCAATGTTACTTTAATCCATAATGTAGCCAGGCTAGCCGGGCATTTGCTCTACGCAGACTACGCAACTGCGTAGAGCACCTAGGCAGAGGGGGCCCCCTGCTGGGCTCATTATTCTGAGCATTTAGAAAAAAAAGTAAGTCTCTAGCCCATTCCTGTCAAAAGTTATGATTTCTTAAAGAATTGACCAACTGCTCACTGGTGTCAATAGATTTCACACAGAGACCAGCTGGTGACAATTGAGTTGATTGATTGGAATGTTAAGTGATCAGCTCTCTCTTGTCTCTCTATGAATTTCCTGTACATACGTGCAATATCCAAACTGTACTCAAAGATTACACATATTAGGCTTGAAAATTAATGATGTTAAGAAAATAAATTATTTTATCTAAATTTTGAAAGATAATAATTAAAAAGAAATTGTAAAAATATAAATGTTAAAGTATTATTATTCACTGATAGTCCCTTATTGTTATTAAAATAAATATTGTCCTGCATCAAATATGTCCTGTATAAAAATATACATATAGGCCTGCTCTATATACCTTTGATTACCTTACTTACCTTACTGTACTCTTCTTAAATTAATCAAATAGATCCAAAATGATTGTGGTTAGGTATTTAAAACCAACCATAATGACAACAAATAGGCTTCCTCTGCCTCTGCTCCTCATTGTCTTGTCAAGTTCATTGTCTTGTCATGCTAAATCATCACTTTTTCAGAATAGGTATTGAGTTGGAGGGTGGCATTTTTAATTCCTGCGCTTCGTGCGCGCGCATACTGTTTTTCGCGCATACCTATTTTTCACGCGCGCTCATTGGGGGGCCTCTTTTACTACCTTTGTGGGGAGCCCCCAGTTTATAAAAAACGCCCCTGTGTAGCCTATGGAATTCTCAGCCAACACCAACTTTTGATTAAGCCTCCATGGTCTCACCTCAAAATAGTGGATTATTTAAATCTTCAAATAACCGGATCACAACGAGGCAGTGCAGCGGGCATGTAAACTACTCGAGGACGAGGTAACGATTGATTATCCAGTAGCAGAGATTTCTACATCAAGATCCTTTGCCATCAAAGTATTCACACACAGTTTAGTTTAGGCTACACCTAAGCAACTTTTCAGAGCCTATATGATTCTTAACAGAGGGAGCAGTAGACTGCCTGCCTGCATGTATTCCCTGCCTGGTACCGGTGCGTGCACTGAGCGAGCACGGTGCGTTGCGAGTCGCGACGTGCTGTGAGCTTGTAGATTTGCTGTTTTCAGTGCACCACTGCCATGCAACATAAATGACCAGTCAAGTTAAATAAATAGCAAATAATACCAAACAACCAAACAAAGATAACATAAATGGCAAATAATGGCCCGGGCTGTTACATAAAACCAAATCAAGATAATATTAATTGCAATTAACTGCCCGGGCGATTAAACAAACCTGGCGATTATTTGAGACAGGCGTTTATTACGCAAAATGGGGTCGGACCCCGGGCGGATATATGAGACCCGGCGGCAGTTTGCCACCGGGCGATTAATTGGTGATTTACGGTATTCTTTCTTATATATTTATTTTGGGTTTTTAGAATTAAAAAACATTCTTAACGGGTTGTTCCAATGTAAATCGGTAAGTCAGTGAGGGTGCGAGAACGCCCCTTTTTGTTGATTTTCCGTAAGTCCGAAAATTTGCAGCCTTTGGCAAAGGCATTACCCACAGTTCATAGCGTTAGCAGAGGAATCCTCCAGGTGTATGCAGAATCGCAGTTAGAAAGTCAACAAACACAGTAGTGCTTTCTCACTGTTCAAAAGGAGACGGAAAGGAAGATACATATTTAGTTAAAAAAATCACAGTTGTGTGAACTGAGCGGTGGAGGCTGCGTGCGTGTGTGTGTGTGTGCGTGTGTGCGTGTGTGCGTGTGTGCGTGTGTGTGTGTGTGTGTGTGTGTGTGTGTGTGTACGTACGTGCGTGCGCGTGTGTGTGTGTGTGTGTTGTGACTGTTTTGCACACCTCTCCTGTGTTGATCTCATTCACCTTTCGCCCTTTGTCCTCTATAGAGTCACTCACACACGCACCTACTCAAACATGCAAGCGTAATTGGTTCAGATCAAATAGAGGCAAATCGAGGGGCAAAGTGAGATTAACGTTGTTTAATGCAATCAGATTTTCTGTTTGGATGTATGGGCTGTCAAGGCCAGAAAGTAGTTTTTTTGCCACTCAGTAGGCATTCCTGCATAACTTCTGGGTATGATGATGATGCACGCACATACCCTCTATTGAAACTTTAACTCTATCCCTGAATATCCAATTAACCATCCTCTCCTCTCCTCTCCTCTCCTCTCCTCTCCTCTCCTCTCCTCTCCTCCTCTCCTCTCCTCTTAGGGTTTCCCTCCCCTACCCCCTCCTCAGGATTCGGGGTTCCACGCTTCCAGGAGACAGAAGTACGGCAACCTGTTCAAGAGCCACCAGCTGGGCCTGCCCCTCATCAGGGGGAGGGGCTCGGAGGACGTGAGGAAGGTTCTGATGGGGGAGCCCACCCTGGTGAGGGGCTCGGAGGACGTGAGGAAGGTTCTGATGGGGGAGCCCTCCCTGGTGAGGGGCTCGGAGGACGTGAGGAAGGTTCTGATGGGGGGGCCCCCCCTGGTGAGGGTGTTCTGGCCCCAGAACACCTCCACTCTGCCAAACGGAGACTTCGGAGACAAGGTAGGATTCTTAGGATATTTCAGAAATCTTTGATGTATGGACTCTGTCGCCGCTCTGATGTTGCCGCCCCAGCAAGACATTCCCACTAGACTACGGGTCCATTTGGTTTCATATAGTTAATTAACACTAGCCATAACAGACTGGTAGAACATCTGAGCATCCTGTTGCACATGCCAAACGATCTCAGTCTTCTCAGGAGGAACAGCCTGCTCTTCCCCTTGCTGTGAATCGCCTCAGCATTGTCGGACCAGTCCAATGAGCTGTTCAGGTGCATTCCTAGGAGTTTGTAGTTGTCCACAAACTCCACCACCTCCCCATTAACTTGGCACCAGGGGTACTCAATTGGACGCCACCATCTTCTTGGTTTTACTAGCATTAAAGGAGTAGTTCACCCCCAAAATGTTTTTTTCTTTTCTTCTATTGATTACTCATGCCATGGAGAGTAGAGTTCAATAATATTTTTTGTTTTTTGTCACTTTCCTAAGACAAAAATTTGAGTCGAGTAAATGTACCCCCATTGATTCCGGATGGGGACCCGTTTCGAAACGGGTCCCCATCCGGAATCAATGGTGGTAAATTTACTTGAATAAAAAAAAAAGTCATTTTGGGGGTGAACTACTCCTTTAACACTTGGGATGGCCT
This sequence comes from Nannobrachium achirus, assembly GCF_963921795.1. NCBI lineage: Eukaryota > Metazoa > Chordata > Actinopteri > Myctophiformes > Myctophidae > Nannobrachium > Nannobrachium achirus. The sequence continues at coordinate 46,766,741 of NC_137831.1, read as the reverse complement.
TATTTGGGTAATTATTTGGCCACCATTCTAGCCTGGTTCCAGACCCTGAATTGCTAGCCACACCCCTTTATTGTCATCACATTTTTGTCTTAGGAATGCAGGAAAACTAAAAATATTATTGAACTCTACTCTCCATGGCGTGACTAATCAATAGAAAAAAAATCTTTTTGGGGGTGAACTACTCCTTTAAGCCAGAGGTGGTTGGCCCTCACCACACCATCATGCTCAGCCGTGTTTTGGCCAGAGATCTGGCTGACCACCACGGTATGTTCACCAACATGCCTCTGTTCTGTCAGCAGGAATAAATGTGGGCGCGGTCAGGTCGTGATGTCAGAAAGTCTGCTGTGAGATTTCACAGCTCTAGCTCTGGATAAAGACCACATTGTAAATGCAAAAGTAATTTTGTCTTTCTATTTAAGGGAAATTCAAGCTTACTCTAATGAAACTTAGAAGAACTCCATGACACATTAATTTAAACAAAAGACAATGCACTTTAATTAGGAATAAGGAAGGTACGCCTACAAGGAAGGGAAAATAAACTTGGGTCTAATATACTGTACATCCAAACAATGCAGAACAATGTCTAGCAGCCGCTGTTTCACCCACATTTCCCAAAGTACTGTGTGCGATTGTCCTTCCCAAAACCTTTCAGCACTTTATCCAAATTCAACTGTTCAGTCAAATCTTTGTGGAGTTGCATGAACAGGTTCGACACAGTTGAGCGTATGTGAGCTGTTGCGCAACTTTCAGACAGCTGAGTGTGTGAGTGTGCTCCCATGTGTGTGTGTGTGTGTGTGTGTGTGTGTGTGTGTGTGCGTGTGTGTGCGTGTGGCGGTGGTTGCTGTGGCGTGTGTGTGCATGCAATGTACACCAGACCTGCTTCCTGATTTAGCGGCGGCCGTCAGCTGTGTTCTCCAGCAAGGCTCCCATGTTTATTTGTTCCATAATTAGGACGGTCCTGCTTGCTACAATGTCTTATATATCTATATATATATATATATATATATATATATATATATATATATATATATATATAAAGACAGTTGGAAAATGGTAGAATGACTCTGTTCTTAACAAATCAACAATATTTTAGGGGGGAAAAAAAGCTGCTGCAGCCTGCAACAATTAAGCTTGTTTATAATGTCGGGCTGTGGGTTGTGTCGGTCTTCAATTGTCAATTATGTATCAGGCTTTGGGTCGGTCCCAGGCTGACGTTTTGCCGGGCTGGGCTGGGCCGGGCTCACATATTTAGGCCCGATTTAAGCTCTAGTGTGCATGTACTTGCTTCTGCCTGGTTAACCGAGGGTTTAAAGGCTTTGATTACTCACAACATTTAACCACTTAAACCCTCAATACTTAATAAACTTTTTTTGCATCTGTACTTGTGCTCTTTTTCACAAACCTCTTCACAGACACGTTGTGAGCTTGTAGGTATGCTAGTTTCAGCTACTGTTCCCCCTAGAATGGGGATGGGAGGGTTCAACTGGTCAATGAAAAAATAAATAAAGATTTGACAGCCCTCCCTGCAGTATCTCTGGGGACCCCCTATTGAAGACCTAGGGGTCCCCGACCCCCTGTTGAAGACCTAGGGGTCCCCGGCCCCCTGTTGAAGACCTAGGGGTCCCCGGCCCCCTGTTGAAGACCTAGGGGTCCCCCTATTATGGGTTGCATTTGTAGTCCTACAGCGGACATGTTGAGGACCAACACAGGTGTTCTGATAGGCGTAGAACATTAGTTATATGCCAATCAGACACATTGAAACACTTGTGTTGATCGTCAACATGGACGGTGTAGGACTACTAATGCAGCCCATGAATTGAAGACCTACATGGCCTAGGGGTCCCCGACCCCCTGTTGAAGACCTAGGGGTCCTAGGGGTCCCCGACCCCCTGTTTAACACAAAAGCAATGCGCGGTGCGGCGCAGCGTTGCGCGGCTATCTAGGAAGCAAAGAAAGACACCACAGTTTGATTTGATCATAATTTAGTCAATTATGAAGCAATTTACACAAACGTTGTGATCTCAACTGTCAGCAGAGGAATGTCGTGCCACCTTATGGATTCATGTTTCAACTAATGCTTCTTAAAAATACGTAAACATACACAGAGTCAAAAGAGCCAAATGAGCCAGTCTTTTGAACGGCTCTTTTATGTGAGCCAGATCCATGGCTCTGGCTCACTTCAAAGAGCCATAAATTGCATCTCTAAAACATGTGCAGTACATGTTAATAATAACCAATAAGACACCCTAAGGGCAAGAAGCGGCGAGGTTGCACAGGACGGAATACATTTGCAAGTGTGATTCAAGTTGCGGTTGGTTGTTTAAGTTCGACAAAATGTTTGACTAAAACATTTTAAATACTTCAAATAGCCGATCTAAATCACCACGTTGTGAGCTTGTAGATCAGCTATTTGAACTATTTTAAAAATGTTTTTCAAAATAGTAAAAAAGGCTAAGAAATTTAGGGTTTAGGGTTTAGCATGGATGAAAATAGGGCCCAAAGTGTCAGTCTCATCTCATGTGGATGATCTCCATATAACACTAGACTACGGGTCTATTTGGTTTCATATATAGTAGATAATTAACACTAGGCTATGTGTCTGTTTGGTTTCATATATATAGTAGATAATTAACACTAGACTACTGTAGGTCCATTTGGTTTCATATAGTAGCGAGTTTAAGCTAGATGGTTTTCAATACGGCAACGCCAGGTGGACTACGGCTGCTATGACGTAATCGCCGTAGCGATCAAAATGGTTCTCATTCTGAGCCCGAGACATTAACGGATTATAAAGTCCAGAGTACCTGTCACTTCTTCCATTAACGGCCACTATCTTATTTTGAAGGCCAGAAGTCCAGACCGGAAACACTTCCGGTCTGACGTCATCGGGTCCTGCGCCGGAACCGATCGTTGTTTACGTGGTGCCATGCTGGATTGCATCGGAGCGTTTATACATGTGTTATATAAGCGAGCATCTGCCTCCATCTTCGCTTCTAAAGTGTAGTTTTGAGATAATGGACATTAAAGATGAGATCCCCCGTCCACCTCAATGTTATGGGATGACTATTTTGTGCCCGTGGAGCCGTGATGATGATGAATCAGCGACGGATTTCGTCTCCGGACATTCGGCCATTCTACTCGGTATTGTACTCGCCGTTACAGTAATATATTACTTTTCGCGAGATATCTCGCGATCGGCACTCTGGATACTCGAGTACTTTTCGCGAGATATCTCGGGAATGGCACTAAATCGGTTAAGCAAAGCCTCTGCGGCGACGGGTTCCCACCCCTTTCACTGAACGCTTTGGTTCCCATGGCGACGCTTACACGCAGCAGACAGAGTAGGCGCTACGTGGGAAGGGACCTTCTGCCGTAGTAGAGACGGCAAGTTGTGCAATAGCACCCAGCTGTGGTCTCACAGAGGCTACTGGGCTCAGCGCCTCTGAGCTCCGGCCTCCAGGCAGTCCATGACGTCTCTACCCATCTCGGGATGGACGTACCGTAGGGTCCACAACCATGGGGGTCCCTGCCCGCCCCTGTCTGCATTGTAGTTTGATTACCATTTTACGTCAGTAACGTCAAAGAGAGCACTGCCTGCGATCTTGACATTTTGTACTTTTATAGCCAGGCCTGGAATTTCGTCATTTTTGGGGCAAGGCCACTTGGCCTTTGGTGTTGTCCATTTTCGGCGGGTACAAAGGCCAAATGCCAGGGCAGGAACAGGAAGGCCATCAAATAAAACAAGATTTTAGTCCATTGAAAGAATTTGTTGAATTTAAGGGTTAGGAATGCTGCTAATCTGCAGTGAAATAGATAAATGATGGTATTTACAATCTGATCCATGCTCAGCCCTGTCTACAGATTGACAAGAAAGAGACAGAGGAGAAAGTGGTACAGTCAGCTGGGTATTAAGGCCACTGTGGCCTCAGGTCATGCCATTGGTTTGAGGGGCACAAGGCCAAACAGTTTTTTGGCTTGAAGCGAGCCCACAATTGTTTCGAAGGAACACTATTTTCTAGTTTTAATAGAGAATGGAGCGTATTTTTGCAGAATCCCCCTCCATAGGTAGATTTAGACTTCAATGTAAGAGTTCATAAACATAGCAAACTGATCTATGTTCTGCAAATCCCCTGAAAATCATCTGTCTTGCCATGGCAGGACGTGTGAGGTTTTGAAATGGTAGATCTGTAAATTAAACTAAATGTGTAAACTTGTGAATGAATGTCAACATGGTCACATTGTTGACTACAGTATGTGCAGAAAGGGAGGTAACCGTTTATGTGTGGAGTCACGTTGCCCTCTTCTGGTAACATTATGTACTGCTGCTACTCTGACTGATGATATTGACTTTAGTACTATTATTATAAATACTGTACATAGTTTTAACCTTATAACGTGGCTGTTGTTAAAACATTTAGATACATATTGAAACATTTTGAAAAATGGGGCAACATTTTGGAACATTTATTAAACACAGATCTTCTCTCATGGGGGTCCCTGGCACAATATATTATCAGATGGGGTGCTCGATTATAATTAATTTGGTTCAGTTTGGGTCTCCTTGACATGCAAATGTTGAGAACCACTTTTTCAACGTGCCTGAACTTTTAAAGAGTTGATTAACTACTTGAACGTCGTCCATCCATATTCTGGGGGACATCAGACACATTATCCGGTATCTTTGGTGAAGAGATTTGGTGTAGTGGGGGAGAAAAGCACTAGGCTAGATGTGTTCCCCACTAAAAGTAGATCTATAACCGGGCTGGATATGTGCAGTGTGACGCGTTGTGAGCTTATAGATCTGCTATTTTCAAAGCATAACACCTGAGTGCAACCAAGCATAACATATATTGTCTTTTAGTTCTACTGGAACTCTTTCCACTAGTCCCTCCCTAACATTTTAGTCTAGTTTTTATTTGTTGACGAAATTGTCAGTATATTTAGTCTTAGTTTTAGTAATAATAGCTTAGTTTTTATGTAGTTGTTTTCGTCTGTGAAAAAAGGTAGTCGTAAAAAAAAAAACGAAGAAAAAAAAACATACTTTTAGTCGACAAAATCAACACTACTGGAAGCTGACCGGTACAACCACAGTGTGTTACTGTTGTACTTGGAGCTGACCAGTGCAACCACAGTGTGTTACTGTTGTACTGGGAGCTGACCAGTGCAACCACAGTGTGTTACTGTTGTACTGGGAGCTGACCAGTGCAACCACAGTGTGTTACTGTTGTACTGGGAGCTGACCAGTACAACCACAGTGTGTTACTGTTGTACTTGGAGCTGACCAGTGCAACCACAGTGTGTTACTGTTGTACTTGGAGCTGACCAGTGCAACCACAGTGTGTTACTGTTGTACTGGGAGCTGACCAGTACAACCACAGTGTGTTACTGTTGTACTGGGAACTGACCAGTGCAACCACAGTGTGTTACTGTTGTACTGGGAGCTGACCAGTACAACCACAGTCTCATGCATCACAGGGAGCTTGTCTATTTTCCTGATCATTGTTGCTCAAGTGAAGTTTTTCTGCACTGCTAAATAATAAGCCCTGTCAGAAGACTCTGTCTGAAGCTCGCCGGGACACATTTTATATTGTCTGATAAACCTTTCATTCTACTGTATCTCATTGTTGACTGCTTTATCTGTTTAAATCTCTCCACAGCTCAACAAGATGTGATTTACATTCCACCACAAGGAGTCCTTCGCCTGCTTCCAGATACCAGCTCTGTTACTAAACCCATCACTGACATCCTGTGGAAACATGGATCCAATAAAGCAGCAGAATGGGATCTGGGTTTTGGTCCTGATGTGGATTACTATGGGACATTTAAAAAACACACAGAACTGGATAAAGAAACTGGACAGTTGGTCGTCAACGATATGACCATAGAAGATGGTGGAGAATACTCTGTGCACATCAACGGTCGACTGCTGAACAGGACTTACACGGTTAAACAGATGAGTGAGTATGAACTGCGTCCTGTGAAGGTCATGTGTCATCATGGGTCTATCATAATATATAATATACAATGTTTTCTGTCCACAGAAATGTTCATTTGAATTGTAGTTTTGGTTACAGTTTTTCACGATTGTTAACACACAAAAATAGTTTAATATTAGAGGCTGCACTGCGATAAGCAGGACAGCGGCATTTGAGTACATCTGTGGTCCTATCATGGTACATCTCACTTCTGTATGATTAAATTGTAACAGCTCTAGAATGTGTCCAATTCTTTGTATTTGTATATAGCAGGTGACCAACTTTTGTACTTTTTATATGAATATGATAGGTAAATTATCCGTGTTTGATATGCATTATAGTCTGGTGTGTGTTTGTTTTATTATGTGTTGTTGATGTACTGTTTGTACTGTTTGTATTGTCTTTTATAAAATCTATCAATATTAAATTATCTAAAATTCGGCACAATTTGCATAACCTTCACTTCATGTACCTATCGCTCGACCTGATTTGGCACTACTTCACACTCCTCTGCATCAGACTCTGACTTTCCTTCTTTACACTTTGATGTCAATTACACATCACCTCGTTGTCTACACATTACACACAATGTTGTTGTTGCACACACGTCTCTAAGCATCAACCTACACACACACATGTTCAAATCTTTACACATTCAGGTCTGATGTCAACTACACAAGCACCTTGTTGTGAAAGACTACACACACGCACGCACGCACGCACGCACACACGCACGCACGCACGCACACACACACACACACACACACACACACACACACACACACACACACACACACACAGGGAGAACATAGCCTGTATTATAGGTGAGGCCCTCTAGCCAGACAGGAACTGGAGGCGTGATGCCTAAATCATGTACCAAAATCAAACTATTTTTAGCTGCATATTTGTGTGCTGTTTTATGTTTGACTAAGAAAAAGGTAGGCCAACACTGATTCATCTTACAAAATGAGAAATAGTCATTCTCCAGAGTGTGTTCCATTTTTATGATTATGTTGTAAATTTTGCACTTCAGTGTGCGCTGTAGCATTTAGCATTTTGTGTGCAAGGTTTTCAGTTTTGTGTGAGCCATTTTGAGAAAGCCGTTATTGTATTGAGAAACGTGTGTTAACAATCGTGAAAATTGTAATAGAATGTTTGGGGGTGGGGGATCCAGAAAGAAAATTGTAACAATGGGTAGAATATTTTGTGTACAGTGTGTTACTTGTGATGCTGAAGAGAATGAGAATCTGTGCTCTGCTCTATTCTACAAAGCTGTAAAAGACCAGAACCTTTGTTAACTAAGTTAAACTTGTCTGGGAACAGGTGCATATGAAAAGAACACGTATTGTGAGCTCATTGCAGTGGGACTATGGCTTTAACCATAACAGCACACATACTGTACATGTCAGCAGTGAATCACATTGCTTGACGCTGGTGGGTGTGTTGATAAAATGCAAAATGTGAATCCCTCTAGAACAGCGGTGTCCTGTCTGGTCCTTGTGATGATTTTGAGAAAAGTAAAAACATTACAACCTTTAATGATGCACTAAATGATCACTGCTTCTATAGAAAATGTATATAAATATATCTTCACCATAACCCTTACCTGAGGAAGATCATACAGCCAACATGTTTTGTTTTAACTGCAGTCTTGAGACAACATCAGCAGTAA